>NW_006205986.1:1126780-1176511 GCF_000334495.1 Tupaia belangeri chinensis
TGCTGTTTCTATACATTCAGAGGGAAAGAGAAGAGGCATAGAAATAGCTACCTCTCTTTAACTGCATAGCCTGAATTGGTTCATCATCTGCTTAGCTCTCCAGCACCATGGAATGAAGAAAGCAAGGATTCCCCAGAATTTATAGAACAGGTCATTTCAACAGGAGATGAAAAATATCAGATAAAGTTTTCAAGACACTGCCCACGGAGAAAAGCTGAAGGATAATGACTTGATTAGGGGAATCCTAAGCCTCTGGAGACACGAGGATGTTATTGAGTAAAAAAGCAGAGAACCACTAATGATCAAGTTTGATTACTTTACAACTGTGCCTTGAGCAGACCAATAATGTGAGCAAGGAAAGATGGCTGAGCAAGTAGCTGACAGCTAAACTGCTTTCTCTAATCCTGTTCGAAATACTTTTTACAGCTGTGCTTTCAAGATATTAAAATTTTCTAACATATGTTATATTCACAGGTGCTATTTATAATGAGACCAATAGAGTTAATAAGACAACAAAAAATGGTAAATATACAAGAACGTTTTAAATAGTCATGCCTGGGAATATAGATTCATTTTAATTTGATCAAAGAGACAGAATCGATCATGTTATGAAGAGGACTAGCTGATTCATTGATATCTGTTTATGTTTTCTGAATCAACAAAAGAATCTACCTAAGGGTTTAAGAAGATTCTAGAGTGCCAGCTGCACCAAAATATGAACTGTCCAAGTCAGGAATGTACAGATGAATGTTAAACATAAAGAACACTTTGTACTTGCATGAACCAAAAGAAATTTAGTCATGCAGTGACCTATAGTAGAATCACAAAGAAAAATCTCTGTAAGAAGAGGTAGTTTTCTGAAAATTAAACCAAAGATGATCTAACAAATTCTTCATTATTTTTCACAAATTAATATAGTGTTAATAATCTAGAAAATACAAAAAGTATAGAAAGAAAAGAAAAATCACTCTCCCAACTACTCTCAACATTATTGTGCTGTCTTTGTTTCCCCTGCAAAATGGTAAGCTTTTGTGAATTATTTATCCGTTCCTATCTTTTTCATAAGCATACCCTCCTTCTTTTTTTGCGTTAAAACATTTAAAGCTATGTCTTTGAAAATATACGCTAAAGTACATACAACGTATTATTTTTAAATTTAATTTTATTATATGCTAGAGGGCTTGTACACTTGAGAGAGAGAGGGAGGAGAGAGAGAGAGAAAGGCACAGAAAGAGAAAGCACCCTCCACGGGATGTAGTCATACCACAATATCTTTTTCTACATTTCTCTATCCCATCAGGATTGTGGGCATTCATGCACACATGCCAAGAGATGTCCAAGTTGCCGAGGCTGGGATATGAACCATGGTCAGACGTGTGAAACTTAGCTTTCTTTGCACAGCTTTTAACCATTGCAATACATAGCTAGCTCATGTTTTTAAAATAGTATTTATTTATTTCTTCTATGAGAGAGGGAAAAAAAAAAGAGAGGCACCTTCCACAGGATCTTCACTCCAAAATCTACCACCAACCTCGGTTGGCCCAAATGACAGTCATGCACGCACACACCAGGCATGGTTAGAGAAACCATGGGACACAAACCCTAGACCTTCCCACTGGAGTCCAACTGCAGTATTACTGTGCCACTATCCGGTTCTTTAAAACTGTTTCTGATAGTCTGGTCCCATATTGTAGTGATTAAGTGCTATAGTTAACAGTGGAAGTCCACATGGTTGACTGGTGCTCAAGTCCTGGCCCCAAATACACTGGTTGTGTACACATATCCCCAGAATTTGGATGGAATAGTAAGTTGGAGAAAAAAGGATTGCAGAGTGACTTGGTCCCATTGTGGGAGTGGGGTGGAGGGGGTGGTTTCCTCTCTCTCTCTCTCTCTCTCATTCATGTGCTCATGTCTTTCAGAATAAAAAAAAGACTACATTTCACTATGAAAACAGTGATTTTTCTATTTTGATATTCCATTGAAGTTAATAAAAAATTCTTCTTTGAAGTACTCTAGGCCTTCTCATTAAGGCCTCTAATATGTAGCATTTTTAACATTACCTAAAAGATTTCTGTTGTTTATGATGTATTTCTGAGAAAGCAGTCATATTGAATAATAAGTTTAATATATTGAATAATATGTATATGCAGGCCCTGTTAACTGAGAAATTTGACAGGAACATAATGATCAGACTTTAAGACTATTGGTTGAGTTCTGCCAAAGTAAGTGATTTTCTTAGGTTTTGTATCAATTAAAAAATAAATAAATAAGCAGCTCTGTAATCATAGCAAAACTGAACTTGTAAGCAGTTTGAAAATATGAACAATACTATACGGAATAGAAGTAGAATGAACATTCTTGTTCTGTTTCTAATCTTATAGGAAAAAGTGTTAGCTTTTTACTACTAAGCATGTTACCTGTAGACTTCTCATATATGGCCTTATTATGGTTAGGTACATTTCTATTATAATTTTCTGAGAGTTCTTATCATAACAGGATATTACATTCTGACAATTGATATAATCGTATAATTATTTTAGATTATTTTATTTTATTTTGTACATTCAATCACTGTGTATCATTACAGCATGTAAAATAAATTCTTCCAGCGTCAATATACTGCATATTAGCCTACTTGAGATATTATCATACACATTATCATCAATAGATAATTGTCCATTTTGGTATCCCTTAAATGTTTTGTTTCTTTATCTACTGACTCCCTTCTTCTCATTCTCCCCCATTTTCCACCTGCCTCTCACACATTTTCTAGTATCAACAATTGTTCTCCATGCTTTTATATCTTCCAACCTTTCCGTTTCTTCTATACAGTATAGACATTTGGTATGAATTGAGTGGAGACATACAATGCCTCTTTCATAGTCTGGCTTACTTTGCTTGCAGTAAATCTTTCATAGTCATTCACTTTCTATCAAATGCCATAGACTCATTGTTTTTCATGACTGCTGGCTGGCTCGATCCAGTTTGCAGGTGGGGTGGGGAGTGGTGCAAGTGTGTCTTAAAGTCCCACACAACCAACCTGAGGTCCAGAGAAGAGTAGGGGTGGAGATGCGAGAAGGTCCCAGGCCCAAACGCCTGCAGCCGCAGGCTGCCTGGTGTCTGGAACTCTTTTGAAACTTTAGAAATTGTTTGAGTAGAATGGAGGTTAGGTCTTCTGGAAAAGTTTTGAAGAATTCAGAAGTTAAACATCAGGACCTGTGCTTTTCTTTGTCAGGAGGTTATTTATCACTGATTCAATTTCAATGCTTACTAATCTAGTCAGGCTTTCTATGTCTTCCTGACTCAATCTTGATAGCTTATATATGTCCAGAAATTTTAATGAGCTGTTGAATTCAGTTTGCTAGAATTTTGTTGAGGATTGTTGTAATTTTGCTTATCAGGTATATTGTCTTGCAGTTTTCTTTTCCTTTTGTGTTATTGTTTGGTTTTGGTGATAAGGTGATGCTGGCCTTATAAAATTAGGTTAGAAATGTACCCTTCTCTTCAAAATTTGCTAATGTTTGAGAAGGATTGGCAATAATTCTTGATTAAATTAGTGGCAGCAAAGGAACCATTAGGTTCTAAAATTTTCATTTTTGTGTGGTTTATGATAACTTATTCAATTTCCTTACTAATTATTGGTCTATTCAGTTCCTATAACTTCATGATTCAGTCTTGGAAGGTTGAATGTTTGTAGGACTTTATTAATTTCTTCTAAAGTACTCAGCTTATTGGAGAAAAATAGTCATTTCAGTTTTATATGTACATTTATATTCATGGTTTTCTGGTATCATTTGTAATATCTAGTTTTCTATGTGTAGATATTTATTTGAATTGTTCTCATTTTCTTTTTTAAAAATAATTATTTATTTAATTTTATTTATTCATCCATTTATTTTAATTTGACCAGAGAGAGATAGAGAGAGAGAGGGGGGAAATGAGAAAGCAAGCCACCAGGTCCAGGACTTGAACCGTGGTTGGCCATGTGGGAGTGTCCAGCGCCTTACCACCATGACACCCGCTGGTCCCTCGTTCTCATTTTCTTAGTCTGTGTATTAATGATTTTTCAATATTATATATTTTTGAAAAATCAACTGTAAATTTTGTTGATCATTTCAATTATTTTTTAAAGTCTATATTGCATTTACTACTGCTATGGTCTTTATTCTTTCTTTCTTTCTTCTGACTTTAAGAATCATTTATCATTATTTTTTAAATTACTTGAGCTATAAATTTAGTTTACTTTTTGTTTAATTGCCAGGGATGCACATGTTCAGCAGAGAGAGACAGAGAGACAGTAAGAGAGGGAGAAGGAGAAAATGTACCCCAACGGAGTGTGGTCACACCTTAATTATTTCTCCTCCATTTCTCCCTTCTATTGGGATATGGGCTATGCACACATACCCAGTATGTTCTCAAGATGCACAAACTAGCAATTGAACCATGGTCAGTCATAGAGGATCTGTCTCCCTGAAACTTTGAAATATGGGACAAATTTATTAGATGTTTTTATCTTTTCTTTATGTAGGCATTTATCACTATAAGCCTCTCCCTTATAACTACTTTTGCTGCATCCCATTAGTTTTGATATGCTATGTTTTAACTTTAGTTTGTTTTAAGATATTATTTTAAAGTTTATTTTATATATTTATTCCAGGGGACAGAATCTCCATAAGGGTCTCAATGTTGCAATCTACCCCTAGCTAAAGTCAGACCAGATCATGGGCACATATATATCCAGCATACTCAGGGAGATCTCTGGACACAGATTGGAAATCTGATGTAAGTTTGATCACAGAGAATTGCCTTTTACCACTATGCCACTGTCCAGTCCCTCAATATATTTTCTAATTTCTTTATTTACATATTTTTGACAAAATAGTCTTTGAAGGACAAATAGTGGCACAGCATTTATACAACTATCACATGGAAAGGTGTTGGGCTTACATCCAGGAACATCCCTGTCTATATGAAGTGTAGGCACATACCTGTGGATCACAGTATGAATTCCCTGTTGGGAGGGGCTCTCTCTCTCAATAAATAAATTAATAAAATTTGAATCAGAAACTATAATAAGAGACAAAGTCATTTTATAATTATGAAGGAGTCAGTTTATCAGGGATATTTAACAAATTGTAAATACTTGCACCCAGTATTGGACCACCTAAATATGTAAAGTAACATTAACAAAACTTAAGAAAGAAATAGACAGATATAATAAGAGTAGAGTACTTCAATACTTCATTTTCTACGATGATAGAACATCCAGATAAAATATTAGTAAAGGAACAGTAGACTTGAACACTGTGGGCCAGGACACCTCAGAGACTTATGCATTCTGAATACACAGTAGAATGATACATAATCACTTCAATTGCACCTGGAACATTTTCTAGGATAAATAATGTGTTAGACCACAAAACAAGTCTTAATATATTTTAAAAGACTGAAATCCAATACAGTATCTTTTCCTACCATAGTGGTATAAAACTAGGAGTCAGTATCAAAGGAAAATTGAAAATTTCAAAAATGTGTGGGAAATAAATAGCATACACTTTAGCAGCCATCAGTCAAAAAAAAATTTTTTTTTTTTTTGAGAGGTTTTCTCTACAGGGCGTGTGCGCTCGCCAGACAGACAGAGACATAGAGACAGAAAGCGAGAAATCACCCCCCAGGGGGGATGGTCACGCTGCAATCCCTTCTCCTCCATTCTCCTCCTGGAATCCTGGGCATGCACGCACACGCGCCAAGCATGAGTTTTAAGCCACCAGGTCCGAGACGCGAACCGTTGTCGACTACGTGACATAGCCATTATGCTAACTGTTGGTTCCCCCCAAATTTTTCATTTATTTATTTTGTTTGTTTGTTTGACTAGCTAATTTCAATTTACCTTTCTTTGAGCTTACTTATTCCAGACTAAATCAAGAATGTTGAAGCTTTCTATGAAATTTTCTAGGTCAGTAATTGTTTTCAAGTTCTAGAATTTTTCTGTATATTTTTTATCTCTTTGTCAAATTTATGAAATTTTTTTATTACTTTCCTGATTTTTATTTAGTTGTATGTCTAAAATATGTAATCTTTCTGGGTTTCTTAATGAAGATCATTTTGAGTTTTTTGTCAGGTAGCTCATAGACCTCCATTTCTTCCCAACCAGTTATTGAGTATTTATTGTGTTTCTGATTATTTGTGATCTTTTGGCTTTAAACTGGTAATCATATGTTGAAGAAGGCAGTTTCTTTTTCATTTTTTACATACTAGCTTTGTCAGGAAAGTCTTTCACCACTGATGCCATTCAGAGATCCTGGGAAGATTGACTGGTAGAGTCCTTGTGTAGATTTATTGTTTGAGTCTTCAAGCAGGGTAGCCTAGTGTTTGAGTCAGAGGATAAGATGACCAGGTGCCTGGGTACAGAGAGGACAGTAAGATGCCTTGATGATAAGGGGCAGACCTGAAGCCTGAGTCTGCTGAGAGGCACCTGGATCTTGGATCTGCATATGTAGTCCTGGTGCCTGGGTTAATAGGGCTGACCTAGAATCTGAGTAAACATTATTGGGCCCATGGGCCCATAGAAGACTCCCTGTACTCAGTTCCATAGGAACTGACCAGAAACCTGAGCCCATGGGAGCTGACCTGATATTTGGTTAAGCTTTGAACTTGGTCCACGAGACTCAACTAGCATGGGGGCCAGGCCTGGTTCCTGGGTCCATGGGAGATCTGCATGATCTTGAGTCAACAAGACTGTCATGGTGTCTTGGTTCACTGGGGTGGACCTGGTTTCTGGGTTTGTTGAGGTTAATTGGAGTCTGAGTCTATGGGATTAGACCTACATCCTTGATTTACATATGCTGACCTTGAATCAAGGCCATGGGAATCAACCTGGCATTGATGTGGGTCTGCAGGTCAGGTCCAAGATGTTGGCCTGCAGCTTAGGGATGTGAGTCTAGCCTGACACAGGGTAGTCTAGCCTGGCACAGAAGCTACCCTAGAGCCAAGAGTGATGTGAACTAATCTCATGCTGGGGTAGGTCTGGAGCCCAAGGCTGAAGAGCTTGTTCTGGTGTTAGAATGGGATTTCCCTCAAATATGTTTCTGAGGGGAAGGAGAGGGCCTATTTTTGGACATTACTAAGGCAGTGCTGGAATTTACAACAAAATCATATGCTCACTTCACTATCCTTCCTTCATGTGGAGGTTATTTCTCTGAGATATACTGCATGGGCTTGGGGGAGGGGTAATTTCTTCCTATCCTCTTTAATGTGTTTTTTCTTATTTCTGTTACCCACCCAGATATTGCAGTATCTCATCTGGACTCTTTAGGTTTGTGACTGTATGTTTATACATGGATGGTTGTTCAAATGTTTCTATAGAGGTATGAGTGCTGGTGACTCCTATTCTGCAATCTTGCTGATGCTATTCCACACAGATACCTTCCCTAAATGCTAACTATTGGAACATGTCTTTAAAAAGGACTCATTGCTTTCACAGTAATTAATTATACTAATTATTTCAATTGAACCAAACATGCTTTGTTTTTAGGTTCCTCTCAGTGCAAAGTTCTCCCTCTGCCAGGCTGAGACACCCTAAAGATATTGTTGTACTTTCATCATGCAGACATCTAGTGGAGAGTATGACCCACACAGAGAATGGTATTAAAATGTGGTAGTAGAAGAAAGAATAGTGACAAGGTCCTTAACTCTGAAAAAGTTATGAAAAATCTTTAGTTATGAAAAAATTTAACCTACAGCATCATCTAAAATTCTGTCCTGACTATATTAGCTTATGATCTTTATTTCTAAAGATGGATGCTGTAGAATAGTTCCTGCTGTTTATTATGGTTTTTTTTTTTATGTCCTCTAAGAGACCTTGTGGAAAACACTGCTGGTTAGTATCATATAATAAAACCAATTATGTAAATACAATTGGATTAAAAATAATAATATAAGTCTAAATAGTTTTAAGTTTACTACTTATTTCTGGCTTGATTTTAGTGAACTGATGAATGAAGACAATTTATCAAGGTAGCAGGCCTTTAACCTAGAAATCTCTCTAAAACTACAAATAAGAAAATCAAATACTAAACGTACATCTATGACCTTTATTGAATAAAGGCTTAGTCTTATTTTATTTCTTTTCTTTTCCTTCCATTTCTTTTTTTCTGTAACTCAGTATACCATTGGCTGTGGCATGAAACTTCAGAACTCAGGACTTATTTCTGGCATGTTAAGTGACACTCTATAGACCCATATAGCTGCTAATGATTAATAAAGCAGAGAAGTTCTCGGTTACCAAATGAAACTATTGTTTCAGTGTCGACCAAGTTATGTCATTCCAACACTGGTGTGGGCAAACGAAAAGCTTACAAGCAACACCTAACTAATTTTCTCCAGTAGGCAGTAAATCCACCTGACATCTCAAATAATTAATGTGGGGCTGTATATATGCAGGGATCAGGAAAATACTGATGAACAATGTTTTTATCCTTATATTATATGACAGCTTTCACAATGCACTGCTAAAAAATGTCATACTTGATGGAGTCATTCAAAATTGTTGCCAAGTTCATCAACTTCCTTGGATCCCATACATATATTTTATGTTGTATCCTTTAGTTTCTCAAAACACCAAAATTCTAAGGCAAGGGGAATGGTAAAAGTAAAGATATTCAAATATTCATGGGTGATACAGCAGAGGAAACAGAGGAAATATTAGTATTCTGCTTCCATTGTTAAAAATCTGCCATTAATAGAAAGCAAACATAAATCTCAAATTGGTTCTCCAGGTAAATATGAAACCATAGTTGCTGTTATGTGTATCTCTGCTCACTATGACACTAAATATTTGGCATTCAACAATGACTATACTGAGTAAAGAATAGGATCACTCTGTCCCCAAACCACCTTGTACTTTATAGTAAATTCTCAACTTTATTTTAAGCCTTGCATTTTAAAGTCATTTATCGAAAATTCAGAGAGTAAAACCTGCTTCTATATGCTCAAGAGTAAAGCCATAATAACTATGTCTAAATCTCAATCTCAGGTACTATTAAAAGATTTCTCTTCTTTGAGGAGATGTCATTATGGGGGATGGAGTGATAAGCCTGTCCTGCTGGCCCTTTATATGACCCCTCAGATGGAGCCCCTCAGTCTCTCTATCTGAAAAGAAGGAAGTGTGGGGAACCAGCAGTTAGCGTAATGGCTATGTCGCTGGACTCCCACGTAGTCGACCGCGGTTCGTGTCCCGGACCCGGTGGCTTAAAACTCACGCCGGGCGCGTGTGCGTGCGTGCCCAAGATCCCGAGAGGAGAATGGAGGAGAAGGGATGGCGGCGTGACCATCCCCCCTGGGGGGTAACTTCTCGCTTTCTGTCTCTATGTTTCTCTCTGTCTGTCTGGCGAGCGCATGCGCCCTACAGTGAAAATATCTCAAAAAAAAAAAGAAATTGAATTAAAATCTTACCTTTTCCTTCAGGAGGGGCATTTTTTGGGAGTTTCATGTTCTCATCTCAAGGCCATAGGTGCATAATTACCATTGTCTTAACCATTCCTTAATTTTTTCCTAAAAAATTAATTTCTATATCAAAAAGGAAAGACAGAGAAAAAGGGAGGTAACAAGTTCTTTTGGGAGAACTCATATTGGCCTATTTAAAGAACACAGATAAAAAAAAAGAAGGAAATGTGTAATTGAAAGGGATATTGGGAAATACTTATGAGTGATGGCCACAAAGACTGACCCAGTTACAAACCCAACGTACCTGATTTTTTAGGCCTAATGATTACTAACATTGCTTCATATTTGTCTAGTGTTTCACTTTTATATTTAACTTTTATATTCATTTAAATTTTATCTTCCAACCTTACTGTGTCTCCACAAAGGAGGTGGAATAGTGCTAGCTTTTAAATTATAAAAAGAGCGTATTCAAATATTTAATGGCTTGTTCGGTTTCTACATCAAGACTTGAATCCAGATTTCTCACCTCTTAGTCTAGGCCCTTCCTTGGCTAGCACAGGTCTCAGGAGGAAGTAGTTCTCATAACAAATTAAGAAATGGACAACATAGTCTTCATTACATACTGAGCCTAATTATGCCAGTCTCTAATGTAACATAATTTGTTTTTCTTTTTTTTTTGGAGAGGTTTCTGCTATAGGGCGCGTGTGCTCGCCAGACAGACTGAGACAGAGAGACAGAAAGCAAGAAACAATCCCCCACAGGGGATGGCCACGCCGCAATCCCTTCTCCTCCATTCTCCTCTCGGGATCTTGGGCACACACGCACACGCGCCCAGTGTGAGTTTAAGCCACCAGGTCCAGGACTCGAATCGCAGTTGACTACATGGGAGTCCAGCGACATAGCCATTATGCTAACTGCTGGTCCTGTCAGGTAACATAATTTGTAAGACTCTACCATTTCTTGAAAATAAGCATAGATATGTATATTCATTAAATATATTATATGTGCTAAGTATTATTACTTTGTAAATAATTTCCTAGGTTAATTTTAGGTTCAATTGTTATTGTTTTTTTGCAATAAAGAGTTTAGGTTAAAAAGTTCATTGAAGGTCCTTAAACGGGTTCAGCTTTGGGACCAGCAGCTGGCGTAATGGTTGCGTCTCTGGATTCTCATGGAATCAAGTGAGGTTTGAGACCTGGATCCAGCAGTTTAAAACTCATGACAGGTGCATGCCCAAGATCCCAAGAGGAGAATGGAAGAGAAGGGATTACAGAGCGACCATGCCCCCTGGAGAGTAATTTTCTGCTTTCTGTTTCTCTGTCTCTCTGTCTCTCAGGCAAGTACACATACCCTATAGCAAAAATCTCTCTCTAGAAAAAATAAAAAATAAATAAATAAATAAATAAATAAATAAATAAATAAATGGTTCAGCTTTAAGACTGCGATTCAATGATTTGAAATGAAGAAAACCTAAAAATTAAGAAGAAGCTAAAACCTCACCTTCTTGCTGAAAGCAGGTATTTAAACAAACAATACGGTTCCCACTTTGCCCATATGTGTGTTCAGCTATGCTCCATCTCCCTTCAGCTGTCACTATCAAAGCCTTCCTAATTTGATATGAGGCTGTCACTCGTAAGAAGCATCTTCAAAATTTCATGTTCATTTTGCACATTTTGAAAAAAAACTACGCATGGCTTTCAAACTGTTTTCCACCAAAATAAACTTGCACTTTAGTATAATTTTTTTCATGAACTTTTTGAAGATGTCTCATGTATTTGGATAAAATGTCGCCACAGAATAGTAATTTCATCTCTAAACCAGTGAGTTACTATCTGCTGCTGCTTCTATTGAAACCATCAGGACCTAACAGATGTTTGATATCTTTAATTCCTTAATGTCATATATATTAAGAGATTAAAAACTTGGCCTGTTTCATTTATTGCTCTATCAATAACACCTAATGTGTTACCTGAAAATAGAAGTAGCTTGATAAACTTTTTTGAATGAATGAATGATTGGTTTATGAAGAAGTTATTTTCAATCATAGATAGTTGAACTAATCCTGGCAAAAGACTATCAGTTTGTATTTCTGATTTACAACCTTAGTTGATCGAGGTTGGAAAACTTATTAAAAATAAGACTACTGTGTTATGTTATAATATAAATATAAACCTAACCATAGGAAAGGCAAGAGGTGTAAATTTCAAGGTTTAGGGTACTCTAATTTAGATGCTACTCAGCTGTCTCACATGCCTTCCTCCTTTGGTAGGTCACTACAGTCTTCCTGCCTATGGTAGGTCACTTCAGTCTTCCTGCCTATAGTCTTCTTGCATTTTATATAAGGCCTTAACCCCCACAGTGCCAGTCCTCAATATAGCAATGGCAGAGATCAAAACAGCACCCTACTTTTCTTTTCTCCCCTCCGTAGCTGCAGTTTCCTCACCTTGTAAAACTGTGCTTAACAATTAGTATTGACTAATTTATGGCATGCCTTATTGGTGAGAATTAAATTACATAATTGATCAAATGTTCTTTGAAAAGTAAGCTGTGAGGGAACCAGCAGTTAGCGTAATGGCTATGTCACTGGACTCCCACGTAGTCAGCCACGGTTGGCGTCCCAGACCTGGTGGCTTAAAACTCACACCGGGCACGTGTGCATGCGTGCCCAAGATACCAAGAGGAGAATGGAGGAGAAGGGATTGCAGCGTGACCATCCCCCCTGGGGGGTGATTTCTCGCTTTCTGTCTCTATGTCTCTCTCTCTCTCTGGCGAGCGCACGCGCCCTATAGTGAAAAACCTCTCAAAAAAAAAAAAAAAGTAAGCTGTGAGCCATCTAACCCTATGCTTTTCTGTATAGAGGTAGTGCCTTTTATTCAAATCAACTATGGTTCTGAGCATTTCCTACTCATTGGGCAGGACACAGAAGTGTTTTCTAGAATTAAATTATAACCCTTCTTACTGCTGCCTTCCAAATGTCCACTCTAATCACCGTGCTTCTCTATAAGCCATGCTACACAGTTTATGATTTTCACCAGGGATGACTCTTTCGGATTTAGAAGCTATCATTTGGGAGACACACTATTTTCTTCTGTAGTCAACAGTAATCACTGCTATAATCAACAGTGATAAGTAATACCAGCTAGTACCTAACAGAGAACAGGGGAAAATAAACTAAGACAGAAAATTTTCTTGGAGAAGGAGGGAGAGGATGTACCTAGATAGTTGGATTGAAAGGAATTTTTATTATGGATTGCAGATAAGTTTTTTTTTAAGATTTTTTTATTTTAATTTTATTTATTATTATTATTATTTTTTTAATTTCTTATAGGTCACATGCACTCCTGACAGAGAGAGGGAGAGGGAAAGCAAGAAAGCAAACCATCAGGTGTGGTACTTGAACCACTGTCAACCTTATAGGAGTCCAGTGCCCTAACCACTGTATCCCCTGCTGGCCCCTGAATTAAACTGCTAATTTGACCTACGTAATATTTGGCCTATGAAATATCATCTTTTTTCATCTTTTTTACTAGAACAACAGTTTATAAGCCCTGTTATACAGAAAGAGAAAATGGGGCATAAAATACATAATAGATTTGTTGAAATCAACTCATTGATAAAATCTATCTTACAACCTTAGTCCTTAAATGGCATTTCATGCCTACACAAGAATTTGCTAGATTTCACTTAAAACAATAAAGCCTAGCATAACTGAGACTGAATGCAAAGCCTACTATTTAATAATCTCCACTTTCCAGGTTTCATCTGTATAATCTCTGTGCCCCCTTCCATCTTTTTCATTTTAGTCAGTACATCCAGCAATGACGACTTGAAAATGAACTCGTAATGAAGCCTATGAACCCCAGCCAGCACCAGCTGTCTCTAGAGAGTATTTGAGAAAAAACCATGCAAGCTTTAAATTGTTCCTCAGCATTTAATTATTGAAAAGCACTTGAAAATCTTGGTGTGAGGATGCTATATACTCATCAATGCACTTTTATGACTGCACACAAAAGCTATTCTCAGGAAGTAGGCAAAGAAATTCAGGTTGGTCTATATAGGAGAGTTTTGTGATGTTCTCTTGAACAAGTCTTATTTATTTATTTATTTATTTATTTATTTATTTATGGAGAGGTTTTGCTATATAGGGCACATGCTCTCACCAGACAGAGAGACAGAAAGCTAGAAATCATCCCCCAGGAGATGGCCATGCCGCAATCCCTTCTCCTCCATTCTCCTCTCGGGATCTTGGGCACACACGTACATGTGCCTGGCGTGAGTTTTAAGCCACCGGTTCTGGGACGCAAACCACAGTTGACTACATGGGAGTCCAGCAACATAGCCATTACGCTAACTGCTGGTCCCAACAAGTCTTTATTGAGATCACAATTGGTCTAGGAATTAAGAATTGGGTGTATAAAGGAGAGTCAACTATTTCACATTCTCAAACATTTTACAACCAAATACCAAATAATTATGACGAAATATGATACCTTTTATATTGGTCAGTTAATAGAACATGCTATTTATGCAAAAACAAACAAAAAATACTTAGTGGTGTTAGCAATTGATCTCCGTCTACACCTACCAAAAAGAAGTTCCTGCTGTGGTTCTCAAGCCCAATGGAAGGAGATTATATTGAATTTGGGTTGTTTAAGGTACGCAGGTGGAATGGAACAAAATTTTGAGTATGGAATATGGCCAAAGTAGCTGATTATGCACTGTGAGACTCTTGAAAGAACAAGATGCTGAGAGGAGAATTTCAGCCAGGTGTGGGTCTGGCACCCACTGCTCTAGATGGTCAGATGACAGAACGATAGATTTCGTGTGTTGTCTGTGGTCACTGCTGTGGACCAATGAGAGTTGTTCAAGGGACAGATGGTCAAGACAATACCAGTGCTTCCTTTCTCTTCTGCCAACATGTAAGTTCCAGTTTTTTACATATCCCATGGTAGGAGTGGGAAGACCTCCAGAATAAGTGAAATTGAATAGTCTATGATTCAGATAGGATAAGACTATGTACAGATAAAACATGACTAGAGAAAACAGACTTTTCTAGCATGTGAGATTTGGAGCTATATCTGTTACATTTATATATAACTCGTAGGGACACAGAACCAGGAATAATTAGCAAGGAATGTGAAAGTGGAGTGGAAATAAAGGTTGCCACAGATAGGCCATCATATCCTAAAATGATCCACTGTTGTCTTGATTTTCAGGGTATTATCAATAGTACCTCACTGAATCCTGACTCAAGATTGGCTAGTTCCTTGTAGCTAGTACCTTCATCTGAGAAAAATAAATTACTTCCTTTGGGTTAAAATACCAAGAGTTACTTGTGGTGGTCTGGGAAGTCTACCACAGTTTCATTCCCCAAGGATGAGACTGAAAGAGTACCTCCATGAGGTACTCTGGACCGCAAAGCCTTAGGACAATTTTGGGCATCTATTGTTAAAATAGTCATGAACAATTTTTTCAGCTACTTCTATGGCATTACATAGAATCAACATCAAAAAACGCATTCACAGCTTTCACACCTGTTTATGGAAACATCCCAATATAAGAATGTTAAGATAAAATAGGTTTAGACATTCAGCAGCAACCTATCTTTGTCATCTCATAGACAAAACTGTAACTTGCTTGCTAGTTGACATCTTGTTTCTCTGACTTGTTCATCCTCAACATCCTTGTAGCCTCAGGAGTATGTGTTTACATTCCTCTTCTAATTTTACTCAAAATAATTTTTAAATTTTATTTATTTATTATTATTTTTAATGTTTTTGCCATAGGGTATGTGTACTCACCAGAGAGAGACAGAAAGAAGGAAAGTGAGAAATCATCCCCCCACCCCCCAATCTCTTCTCCACCAGTCTCCTTTCAGGATTTTGGGCACACACCCATGCACACATGGCCCACATGATTTTCAAGCTACCGGTCCAGGGCTCAAACTGCAGTCACCATCCTTAATTTCTGTTTCTGTACCCTCCTCCTCCAACCTATGACACCAAGAAATAGTGCTAATTTTACTTACAGAGATATCTTACATATAACCATTTTTCTCCACTGCTACTGAGAATATTTTAGTCCAAGATAGTCTCATCTCTTGCCTTGTACATTGAATGTGAAAAGGAATGATATTTTTATCACATGCAAGTCACTTCTCCTGTTAGTTGGTCTTGAACAGAGCACAGGGACTGTCTCCTGTCTCACCTAAGCCCAGGCCCTTCCTTTCTCCTGTTACCTTCTCCCTATCAACAACTTCAACCCACGCCATTTCCCAGAAGCCTCTGATTTCCTTGTTACTCTCCAATTACCACTGTGGCTTGCCATTTTACCACTGTGGTTTGCCTCAAAACCAAGCAGAATTCCATATTCTATCCATACTCTTGACTCTCATAATGTTGAAACAACTCCCCAATTCAGAATAGCAATTCCATGCTTATGAAACATCCCTTTAATTTTTAAGATGGGAAATCTGAAACTCTCATATACAAAGGCATTTCCATAAATACACGGGGCTTGGATAAAATGCCACTTTTTATTTTTGTGGTCCTTTAGAATTCTGCCAAGGGAATGGAAAAACAAGATTAACTGTCTTTGTATGTAGGAGATTTCAATAAAATGTATGTGAACTTTAGTAACAGATATATTTATATAGCATCAAAGATTCAAGACTTGACAGTAAGAATAAAAATATAACTTTAGGATCATCTGGTTCAAAGTCTATGCTTTAGATGCAATTTATCCTCAGGGAACACTAAGCTTAAAGTCCCACAGTGAGTAAATGGTACTGTGGAGCTATGCTCCGGCTTTCCTAAAGATACTTCTCTTTCCAAAATGCATCACTGTCCCCATTGCAGTTGAATGTTTTACAATTACTTGCAGTAAAATATAGAAAAAATAAATAATAATAATAATAATATTTACTGTTCACTTTAACATTCAAGGCAGTATTATAAGCACATTATGTATATTACATTTTTCTAGGCTTTTATTTTTACCAAATTGGGGCCAGCAGATGGTGTGGTGGTTAGGGTGTGGGAACCCATATAACTGACTATGCAGTTTGAGTCCTGGACCTGACAACTTGAAAAACACACATGGCAAGTGTTCATGTATTCTCAGAATCCTGAGAGAATGGAGATGGGATTGTGGAGTTGCCAATCCCACCCAAGGATGACTTCTTACTTACCCTGTCTCTCTGTCTCTCTCTGGTGAGTGTAACATGCCATGGCAAAAATCTAAAAAATAAAAATAAAATGACTAATGTGTATATATTTATTGTATTCAACACAATTTTTTTTTTTTTTTTTTTTAGAGATTTTCAATGTAGGGAGCGTGCGCTTGCCAGACAGACAGAGAGAGACATAGAGACAGAAAGCGAGAAATCATCCCCCAGGGGGGATGGTCACGCCACAATCCCTTCTCCTCCATTCTCCTCTCAGGATCTTGGGCACGCACGCACACGCGCCCGGCGTGAGTTTTAAGCCACCGGGTCCAGGACGCGAACCGCGGTCGACTACGTGGGAGTCCAGCGACATAGCCATTGCGCTAACTGCTGGTTCCCTTCAACACAATTTTTAAAAAAATTTTTTAAGGAGATTTTTGCTATAGGGTACATGCACTCACCAGAGAGAGAGAGAGACAGAAAGTGAGAAATCACCCCTTGGGAGAATTTCTCATGCCACAATCCCTTCTCCTCTAGGGATTTTAGGCAAACATGCACATACGACCAGCGTATTTTAAGCCACTGCATCCAGGACTGGACCCACAGTCAACTATGTGGGAGTTCAACGATGTAACCATTATACCATCTGATCATGCCCCATGCAATGCTTTAAAATATGTACACATGTTGGAAAGGCTAAATCAAGCTAATTAGCATAAACATTGCCTTTGTTAATTTGTCTCATTCTCACAGGAAAAGAGAGAGAGAGAGAGAAGCTAAAGTAGTATCCAAATTTTAAAGATAAGAAAATTGAGGCCCAGAAAATATAATGCATTGCATAGTGACAATATGTAGTGCTGATATCATTGACTAATTAAGTCATGAGGCAGTGATCTCGAGCATTACTCTATAGGTGAGCCAGAACTAATATTTATTGATCAATTGCTCTGTTCCTGATACTGTAGGTCTCTCTTACATACATTATTTCTATTTATTTATTTATTTGATAATTTGACAGTCATTCATTGTATATAATTACAGCACACCAAATGAGTTCCCATCCAGACTATACTATATATTGGCTCCGAGATATTACCATACATGTGATCTTCGACAAGTAATTTTCCACTTGGAGTTTCTTAACTGTTTTACCTGCATGATTTCAGCTACTCTTTTTTTTTTTTTTCCTTTGGAGAGGTTTTTGCTATAGGGCATGTGTGCTCGCCAGAAAAACAGAGAGACAGAGAGACAGAAAGTGAGAAATCACTCCCAGGGGGGATGGCCACACCACAATCCCTTCTCCTCCATTCTCCTCTTAGGATCTTAAGCAAGTACGCTCACATGCCCGGCATGAGTTTAAGCCACCAGGTCTGGGACTCTAACTGTGGTCAGCTACATGGGAGTCCAATGACATAGCCATTATGCCAACTGCTGGTCTCGATTTCAGCTACTCTTACGCAACCCAAATGTTACATGTAGCTGTTTCATCGTCCATGATGAACTCTTCTCTGTGGTACAAAAAATCAACATTCCTCTGGAATTACTGCTAGAAGCTTACATGTTCACTATTTAACCCCCCAAATAGACATCTTCCCCAACCTTCCCCAACCTTCCCCAACCTTCACTGAAAGGAGTCCAAAGCATCCAGGGCTCGTTCTAGATCATTTCTTCACTGACGTTTAGATAGTGAGTGAGAAGATGTCACACTGTACTACAACCAGGAAACAGAGAAACTACTTGTTAGGAAGCAGCCTCTTTCTGAAGAAGACTTTGAACTACGGTTCATGGCTGAAAGCCTACAGGGACCCTATCTTCCTCACATACTGAGTTTCTTTCTGAAACCTTGCAAGTTCTTATTTATTTATTATCTAGTACAATTTAATCCTCTTTATTCTACAGACTTCTTGCCATGCCCTTAAGGCTGATATTGTCACAGACAAATGTGCCATCATTTTGTTTTGCTAAACAAAAGGTTACTTGCTCCAGAGAGAAATGACACCACTCCCTTAGGGTAAAGAAGCCTCTGCAGTCCTTTTCAGTTTTAAATAACCTTTCCTTTCTCCTCCTTTATCTTTCTCTCTTCCTTCTGCTGCTCTTATAATAACCTTATCTTATAACAATCTTATCAGGTAGAAATGATTGGCCATATTTTAGGAAAAGGAGATGGAAATTTAGAGAGGGTAAGCGGTTTGCTCTGGACCAGCCCCTTAGTAAATGGAGAAGCATGGGTTTGATGTCAGGATTTTCCTCCTTCCAAATGCCATGCTTTTAAAATTATTTTGTGGGGGCTTCAGTGCCCTAAAAACTAAGGCAACTGGATCTCATATGACTGCCTATGTAGTTTGAGTCCTGGACCAAGAAGCTCAAGAAACACACTGGCACATGTGCATGCATATCCCAAATCCTGACAGGATGGAGAAATGAAGAAGGGATGAAAAAATGGAGGAAAAGGGGTTATGGTGTGACCATGCCCCATGGGAGCAGAGGTGTTTTTTCCTCCTGTTCTTCTCTTTTTGTCTCTGTCTCTCTCTACTGAGCCCACATACCCTCTATCAAATTAAAAAGAAAAAAAGAAAAAGAGGGCTTTTCTTTTCTGCTATTCTTCTTCAGCAGTTCTAGATCAAAATTTCTGCATGAACTGTTATAAACCTATACATGTTCTCAGACCTTCTATAAGTTTACTAATTTCCCACAAAAATGTATATATAACCTTTGTCAAAATAATGCATAGCCAAATAGACAGTAAATTTTTATACTTAAAAATGATTAGATTTAATTCATAGCTTCAGAATCAATGGTTCTCTAAAAATACTCTTCTTTTTAAAGGTACCAATGAAAAAAGCTTTCATTTTTATATAAAAAAACTTGATTCTGCTTTATAATTCTCATAATTTAAATTGAAGATATGCAATCCATAAATGAATACATTCTTGTTGCAAAAATAAAAATAAATCATATAAAAGTGGTTCACCCCACCCACAGGCAAACCCACTCTGTTCCCCAGTTATTTTCTTCATTTGGCATGTTGCCTCCACGTCTTCCTGAGAGCTTTTCAAGTGGGCTTTTACACATATAGTCATGCATATAGTTTTATTGTGTGGCTTGAAAGTACTAATTTTTCTATTTTTACTTAAGTAGGATTGAGATTTCTGTATGAATTATAAAAATCCTGGACATGGCCTTATACCTTCTTCATGTTCCACTCAACTTTCATGTAAATGTACATATATTTTTCCCAAAACAGCAAAATTCTTTTATTTGATACAAAGTGGACAAATCTGAAGGTTTTAATGCTGAGTGAAATAAGCCACACTATGATGACAAACACTGTATATCTCTGTTCCTTATATACCAAAGGTCTATGCTCAGTGGCCCAAATGTCTATACTCAATGGCCCAAATGTCTATACTCAATGATAGAGACTGAAAGATTTAAAGATATATAAGTAGAGAGAACAAGTGTGGATACCAGAGTCTACATGGGTGGGTAGAGGCCATGGTATGTGGGAGGGTCTGAGGACAAAAAGTACTTAACAGATAAAAATGCATGTACAGAGACAAATGGATTGTGGAACAACATACAACTGAGTAAAAAAATATTCTTTCAATGCTAACATATATACAAAATATATAAAATTATTAGATTGTCAGAAAAGTCATGAAAGTCATGATGTATTTTTTTTCTATGCAAAATATGTCATGACTTTTCCAATGACCCAACAGGCATAGTAAAAATTGAAGGTACACATTATAATGTGGTGGTCTTTGTTGAAACAATGAACATGGTATTAGTCTTGATTTGATTATCACACAGTGCATACATGTTTTGAAATCCACATTTACCCCAAAAAGATGTTGAACAATTAAATTTAAATAATAAATGATTTTTAAAAATTAAAATATAACCTTTCCCAAATTAGAAATGTTTTTTGCTTTAGGGACCAGCAGTTGGCTTTTTGGCTATGTCACCGGACTCCCATGTAGTTGACTGTGGTTTGAGGCCCGGACCCAGTGGCTTAAACTCACGCCAGGCATGTGTGCGTGTGTGCCCAAGATCCTGAGAGGAGAATGGAGGAGAAGGGATTGTGCCATGTTCATCCCCCCTGAGGGGTGATTTCTCACTTTCTGTCTCTCTGTCTTTCTATGTCTTTCTGGCAAGTGCCCGTTCCCTGTAGCAAAAATCTCTCAAAAAAAATAAATAAATGAAATAAATAAATAAATAAAAAGAAATGTTTTTTGTTTTAAAAAAGTCAACAATATGCCTTCCAGACTTTTCCATATTGTTCTGTTAAGAACTTCCCTTTGCGGGACCAGCAGGTGGCGTGGTGGTTAAGGCGCTGGACACTCCCACATGGCCGAACAGGGTTCGAGTCCTGAATCTGGTGGCTTGCTTTCTCACTTCCTCTCTCTCTCACTCTCAGCCTCTTGTCTCTCTCTGGTCAAATTAAAAAAAAAAAAAAAAAGAATGAATAAATAAAAATAATTATTTGGGAACCAGCAGTTAGCGTAATGGCTATGTCGCTGGACTCCCACGTAGTCAACCGCGGTTCGTGTCCCGGACCCGGTGGCTTAAAACTCACGCCGGGCGCATGTGCGTGCGTGCCCAAGATCCCGAGAGGAGAATGGAGGAAAAGGGATTGCGGCATGACCATCCCCCCTGGGGGGTGATTTCTCGCTTTCTGTCTCTATGTCTCTCTCTGTCTGTCTGGCGAGCGCACGCGCCCTACAGTGAAAATCTCTCCAAAAAAAACCAAACAAACAAACAAACAAACAAACAAAAAAAAGAACTTCCCTTTGCCATCATCTTTCTATAAGCTAATAAGAAGAGGCCTTCTAAACAGTACTTCTCTGTCTCTCAACATTATCTTTAGGAAATGGTAGATATGATGGTTAGTTTCTTGTCTGAAACTTTCCACTTGTATCCCAATGCAACTGAAATAAAAACCCAAACCCCTTACCATGGCTTCCAAGGCCCTATATGAGCTATACTTTCTTCCCCCTTAATTTATCTCCTTTCATTTTCCCACTCTGGCATTCTTGCTCATATTCAAGGATTTCTTTTATTAATTCTGTACGTTCTGTCTGGAATTCTCTTCCCCAGTTTCAATCTGCTCTGCTCAAACATTCACGATTCTAAAAGCCTTTACTAGTACAGCATTATGTCTCCATCTCCCCACCTAGTTTTATTTTGCTTCAAGTTATTTCTCATTAACTCTAATTGTTCTTTTATTAATTTGCTGTCTGTCTCTCCCATTCAAATGTTTTCTCTAGAAGGACAGGGATCTTGTTTATTTTGCTCACCCTTACATCTCCAGAGATTAGAACTGGGTGTGCACATTCATAAAAGAAGGATGACCTGACTAATTCAGTCTTTCTCTTTAGAATTGTTGTGCATTATGCCACTGAATGTCTATACCTTCCTTTATAAGTCACTTCTTTTTCTTGGCATGTTTATGTACTCATTCATTTATTATGTTACAGGCAGTATTGCAGTGAACATCAAGAGAGTGTTTACATTCTAAGAGAAGAAACCGGGTGTACTGAGGCATGACGCAAAGGAGGTTCTGTGGTAGCATGTATGTTCTATTGTTTGAACTGAGTGGTGGTTGTAAGAGTGTTTGCTTTATAATAATTCATAAGTATTAATTTGTTTGGGTCATTTTCTGTATTTGTGTTTTAGTTTACAATAAAAAGAAAAAACAGAGATGGAAGGAGGAACGGGAAACAGAAACAGAGAGATAGTTTCCAAGTCACATAGTTGTTTCAGACAACCCTAAGACCCATGAGGCATGAAAGAAGAGGACAACCAGGGTGCTGTGGCCTGCAATTTACCTGCCCACTGGAGTACACCATTAACAACAGTTTTCAAAAGACTATTTATCAAGTGGAATATCCATTTAGGGCTCTGTCTACTTGATGAGTGAATATGGAAATAAAAAATCTGGGATATTCTAGATCTGGTTGCTCACTATGGTTGAGAAAAGCAGTTTATAGACAAAAAAAGGATTTCAACCAGAGAGTATTAATAATGCCTAAATAACATATTTCTAAAAAAATGAGCCCTGGTAGCAACTACCTGGCCTTCTGCATAATATCTGTCCTGACCTAATATTCTAAAATTTAAACAAAATTTTCATCAGTCACTGATATAATCCTACCCAGATTTATTTATTTCAACTCATTTCATTTAATCTCTTAATGAACATGTTTTTCCTCCTGAGTTATTATGGTTTGGATCTCAGGATTTATATCAGGCTAAATTTTTGAATCCAGAGGAATAAATAATCTTCCAGCAACTTTTCCTCTGGGTTCCAGTTTTCAAACCCCATAGTATAAATACCCAGGTACTAAATGAAATAATTTTAAGAAGAAAACATACATGATGATCAATGAGTGTAAGTCCATTAAACATTTGCTTTTTGAATATGTAGGTAAAGTTTTTACACCTAGAATTAAACAATATTATAATACCTTGTTACGTGGAAGTGAGTCTTATCTTCTTAATTATACCAACTGGGAGAAAGAACTTAACAATTCTAAATCAAGAAAATAAAGTAATTTTGGCATAGAGGAAAAAGCTTAACTACAAAAATGACCAAAACAGTGATGCTGGGCCAAATTCTATCAAATTCTTAGCAGAATGCTTTGCATTTAGGGCAACATTATAATATGATAATACCACAAAGTAACTGTATTTTTTGATTAAGTCATACCTCCTTCACCCAAAAAGAACCACTTCACTTCTACTATCCTAAAAAGTCCTATATAAATATCTTCTTTGTGAAACTGTTTAAGACATCATTTTAAAGATCTAAATGCTTCTAATTTGAGAAAGTAGGAAAATATATTTTGATATAGCTTTATTTTTCCAATTTATTTTTGTTGGAATCCTTCCACCGCAGTGAAAGGACACTAACCTGCACCCAAACTCATGCCCTAGTTCCAGAAGTAAAGATTTAATTCGTTATTACATTTAAAGGAAGAAAGCTGTTGGAACCAACCACTTTTTTTCTAGTGTTTTTAAGTGGATAGAAAATGTAATTGTACCTCTTGATGTTATTGTTATTTATTGATTTATATCCCATCCTTCACAAGATTAAAAGAACCACAGAATTTCAAGCAACTTGCTTTTCCTCCTAAGACTCGCTTATTATTTTTTCCAGCAGTAGCTGTTTACAAAGGTTAAGTATGTATAGCTTTGCATTCTTTTTGATGTGAGAATCAATCTGCTATCATCCACTGAACTGGGATTAGAGGAAGCTGAAATTCAAAATCCAGGCATATACACCAAAGTGAAGGACTTCCTCAAGTTGTCATTTATGTGATGGGTACTCTGCTGAGGATTTAAATTAAGACAGTACTTTAGTGCTAGAGCAATTGACTCCTGTAATAGAAAATAATTTTCCTCTTGAAGCAAATCCACCATGGATGTACATTATAGAGGTGTTATTTTCTTAGACTGTGAGCTCCTCAAGGGCAAGGCTTATGACCCATTCATACCTGTATCCTCAAAGAGTTTTGTTCCTGACATACAGAATATGCTTCATAAATGAATTCTGGATTGATTGCTTCTGAGTTCTTTGTTGATATAGAATCATGTTAATGTGTAATAAGCAAATGCTTTGGTGAATCTGGAAATTTAATATCTTTCATTCATTCAACATATATTTACATCCTTGGTGAGTATTAGTCACTATGTTGAGGAAAAATATAGAAATAAGATACAATCTGGCTTTAAGGACAAAAATGATAAAAATGGATAAAAACAATAAAGTAAATTATGATGAAAAACAGGTAAGAGAAAAAATATTACACTAAAAATTTCGAGAAAATATTCCTGAAAAGCAAGAAATATTTTAATAGCAATAGTATAGTTTGGAACAATACTTGCCTAGGGATGCCATTTGAAGTTGCAACATTGCCAACCAAGAATATAGGAATAAGAGAGCAGAAGAAGGGATTCAAACAGAAGACCATTGGAAAATGTGAACAACATAATACAAGAGTAGTCTAGAGAGAAGAGACTTTCAATGAAGGAATCCATGGTGTGAAATATTCCAGATGGATGAACGGATATGATTAGATCTGGGAATCAGCAGTAATGGTGATCTTAAGATTGGGATCTGCTGCTTGCTAGGAGCACAAATATAGTTCACATAGTATTGTATTCTATACCAGTTAACCTTTCTTTTTTATTTTATTATCATCATTTATTTAATTTACATTTAATCACTGTACATCCTTACAGTGTGCCACATACATAGTTTTTCCCAGCATGAATATAGTGCATATTATTCAAGCCAAAGATATTACCATATACATCAATAACAAATAACTTTTTGGGGACCAGCAGTTAGCGTAATGGCTATGTCACTGGACTCCCATGTAGTGACCACGGTTCGCGTCCTGGACCCGGTGGCTTAAAACACGCCCGGCACGTGTGCATGCGTGCCCAAGATCCCAAGAGGAGAATGGAGGAGAAGGGATTGTGGCGTGACCATCCCTCCAGGGGGTGATTTCTCGCTTTCTGTCTCTCTGTCTGTCTCTGTCTGGCGAGTGCACGTGCCCTATAGCGAAAACCTCTCCAAAATAATAAAATAATAATAATAACTTTTAATTTATTGTCTGTTATTGTTTTGTCTGTGTGATTTTGCCCGGATACCCCCTCTCACACCCCTTTTATCCACCCCCTAGACCCACTCTCTCTAGCCCTTTCTATAAGTTCACCTTTTACTTTTTCAGTTCTGCTGTAGAGTGCAGACATTCGATGTATATTGAACGGGGACATATGATAACTATCTTTCAGAGTCTGGCTTGCTTTGCTTGTCATTAAATCTTTCATATTTGTCCATTTGGTGTAAAGTGTCATGGTCTCATTGTTTTTCATGGATGAATAGTATTCCATAATGCGTAAGTACCACATTTTTTTTTAAATCCAGTCACCTGTTCTTGGACATTTGAGTTGATGCCATGTCCTAGTAATTGTGAATAATGCTGTAATAAATATGAATGTATAAGCACTTTTTCTGACTGAGGATTTTCCTATCCTTTGGGTAAATACCTAAGAGTGGAATTACTGTTTCGTTTGGTAGTTCTATTTGTAGGTTTCTGAGGAACAAGTATACTGTTCTGCACGGTGGTTATACTAATTTAGATTCCCACTAACAGTGTAGGAGGGTTCCCTTTTTGTCACAGCCTCACCAGCATTTGTCACTCTGTATTTTGTTCATCTTAGTCATTCTGACTGTGGTTAAGTGGTATATCTTTGTAGCTTTGATTTGCATATCCCTTATGATAAGAGAGTTGAGCATTTTTTCATATGCTTTTTGGTTACTCATCTTCTTGGGGCCACTATGTCTTCCTCAGAGAGTTGTCTATTCAGCTCATCTGCCCATCCTTTGATTGGATTGATTATATTTTTGTGGGTAAGCTGCTTGAGTTCCCTGTATATTCTGGTTATGAGTCCCTTATCTGAGGTATAGTTTGCAAATATATTCTCCCATTCAGAAGGTTGTCTCCCCACTCTAATTACTGTTTTGTTTTGCAAAAGCTTTTTAGCCTGATGTACTCCCACTTGTCTCTTTTTGAGATTACAGCCTGTGATTGGTGGTTTTATTTAAGATGTCTTTTCTAACTCAAAGGTCTCCAAAAGTTTCCCTTTGTTTTCCACCAATACTTTTATAGCTTGAAGTTATATGTGTAGATTGATTTATTTTGAGTTGATACTTGGTGAGAGATAGGGGTCCAGTTTTGTTTTTCTGCAGGTGGGTATTCAGTTTTTCCAGTACTATTTGCTGATAATATTTTATTTTTCCTATTGGTTATCTTGTGAAAAATCAGTTGTCTGTATTTTTAGATTTATTTCTGTGTTCTCTATTCTGTTCAATTGGTCTACCTGCCTGTTGTGCCAATACCATGCTGGGTTTTTTTTTTTTTTCCTTTCATTTATTTATTTTTTACATTTTTCCACAAACATTTACTTTACATAGCAAAAAATTTTAGCTCATACTCCATAATTCTTGACAGTTTACAAACTTTCAAAATTTCAAAATACTGAATTTTACCATGCTGTTTTAATTATCATAGCTTTTTACTATATTTTGTGGTCAGGAAGGGAGATGCCTCCTACCTCTTTTTTTTTTTTTTTTTGGCACAGTATTGCTTTGATAATGTGGGACCTTTAATAATTCTAGACACATTTTATGATTTTTTTCTATTTCTATGAAAGAATATCTCTAGTAATTTTATTAAAATTGCATTAAATTTGTAAGTTATTTGGGATAGGATTGACATTTTGATTTTATTACATTTTCAATCCAGGAACATGGGATATATTTCCAGTTTTTTGTATCATTTTCAATTTCTTTTTTTTCATCATTTTCTTTGCCGAAGTTTTTCACTTCCCTGGTTAGGTTCATACCTAAGTGTCTTATTATTTTTTTGTGTGTGTGGATATTGTAAATGGGCTTGCTTTCTCCAATTCTACCTCAGTCTGTTCATTGCTGGTGTATAAAAAATCCTGTAGATTTTGTATGTTGGTTTATTATCCTGCCAATTTACTGTATTCATTTATCACAGCAAATAGTTTTTGTTTTTGTTTTTGCTTGTGTGTGTGTGTGTGTGTATTCTTTTGGTTTTCTTTGTATATAATCATAACATCTGCATATAGAGATAATTTTACTTCTTTTCGTATTTGAATGCCTTTCATCTTACTCTCTTGTCTGATTGTAGTACTATGTTGTAAAGAAGTGGAAAAAGTGGGCAGACATGTTGTTACAGCTTTTAGTGGAAAAACTTTCAGCTTTTCTCTATTTCTCTATTCTCTATTCTCTATTCTCTATTCTCTATTCAGCTAACATTCAGAGAATGTTAGCTATGAGTTTGTCATGTATGGTTTTTATTATGTTGAAGAATGTCCCTTCTATGTCCATTTTGCTAAGAGTCTTAATCATGAAGGGATGTTGTATTTTATCAAATACTTTTTCTGCATCGATCAATAGGGTCATATGACTCTTGTCTTTCCTTCTGTTAATGTGATGTATTAAATTTATTGTTTTGCATATGTTGAACCACCTTTACATCCTTGGAATAAAGTCTACCTGATCGTGGTGTGTAATCTTTGTAATGTGTCATTAGATATGATTTTCTAGTTCTTGTTGAGAATTTTTGCATCTGTATTCATCAAGGATATTGGTCTGTAGTTTCCTTTTTATAATTTTGTTTTGTTATATCCTTGTCTGTTTTGGAGATAAGCATGATGGATGTTTATAGAATGAATTTGGGAGAGTTCTTTTAGAAATAGTTTGACTAGAATCAGGGTTAGTTCTTCTTTAAAAGTTTTGTAGAACTTGGAAGTGAAGCCATCAGGACCTGGACTTTTCTTTGTTGGGAAACTATTAGTAATTCAATCTCATTGCTTAATATTGATCTATTCAGACTTTCTATTTCTTCCTGGTTCATTCTTGGTAAATTATATGTGTCCAGAAATTTTTCCATGTCATCTAGGTATTTTTGCTTATTGGCATATAATCAATCACAGTATTCTCTCATGATCTTTTGTATTTCTGTTATGTCTGTTGTAATATCACTTGGTTTGTTGCTCACTCTATTTATCTAGATCCTTTCTCTGGACTCCATGTAGTCAACCACGGGTTTGAGTCCCAGATCTGGTGGCTTAATTAATGTAGCTAATGGTGTGTCAATTGTGTTTATCTTCTCAAAAACCTAGCTTTTGGTTTAATTTATTTTGTGTATATTTCTTCTATTTTTCTAGTTCATTTATTTTTGCCCTCATCTTTATTATTTCTTTTTCCAGGTATATTGTTGTTGTTTCAGTTCCCTGAGATGTGTCATTAGGTTGTCTATGTATAACCTTTTCTTCTTTTCCTTGTGGGCACTGATTACTATGAACTTCTCTCTTATTACTGCTTTGTTATGTCACATAGGTTGTGAAAACTCATGTGTTCATTATCATTGGTTTCAATGAATATTTTGATTCCTGTATTAATTTATTCAGGGGTTGTGAAGTCATTCAAGAGTAGGTTGTGGGTCCAGCAGGTGGCATAGTGGTTAAGGGTGCTAGACTCCCACATGGCCTACTGTGGCTTGAATCTCAAATTAAAATAAATAAATAAAGTTAGATAAAATATATATATATATTTTTTAAAAAAAGAGTAGATTGTACAGATTCCATGTGTTTGTGTTTGTGTATTTTCAAGGGTTCTTTCTGTAGGTGATTTCAAGTTTGATTCTATTGTGGTCAGAAATTATGCTGAATATAGTTTCTGTATCTTTTTTTTACAAGTATGTACTGTGCTCTTCTGTCTCTTTTTACAGCTTTTTGGAATTCTATTTTGCCTCATATCAGTATTATGACTCCAGACTGTTTATTTCCATTTGTTTGGAATATTTTTCCATCACCTCACTTTCGGTCTGTTTGTTTTTATCCGTGAAGTATGTTTTTTTGTAGACAGTATATAGAGGACTCATTTTTCTAATCCATTCCGTCAGACTGTATCTATTAATTGGAGAATTTAATCCATTAGCATTCAACATTATTATATATTTTTGCACTTATCCTTGCCATTTTGTTGGCCATTTTCTTGGTTGTTATTTTGTTTCTTTGTTTGTTTGTTTTCTTATTTCTGTTTGCCCTTCTTTAGTTATCTTTCTTTAATACCCCCCTTCAGTATTTCTGAAGAGATGGTTTAGTGTTAGTGAATTCTTTCAGTTTTTGTTTATATGAGAATGTTTTTATTTCTTCTTGCCATTTGAAGGATAATCTTGCTAGGTATAGGATTCTTGGATTAAATTGTTTTTCTTTTAGAGTTTTTGAATACATTTTCCCATTTATTTCTTGTCTGCATTGTTTCAGTTGAGAGGTCTGATATTAGCCTAATAGGATAATCTTTGTAAGTAACTTGATGCTTCTCTCTTGTCATCTTTAGAATATTGTCTTTGTCTTTGATTTTTTACTAGTCTTGCTATGATATGTCTTGGGGAAGATCTTTTTATGTTGATTCTATTTGGAATTCTTTATATTTCCTTGGTCTAAATTTCTCCACATTTTTCTAGATTTGGAATTTTTTCAGATAGTATTTTATGGAAGAGGTGTTTTTTCTT
The DNA here is from genome assembly GCF_000334495.1 of Tupaia belangeri chinensis. NCBI lineage: Eukaryota > Metazoa > Chordata > Mammalia > Scandentia > Tupaiidae > Tupaia > Tupaia belangeri. The sequence goes on from NW_006205986.1 coordinate 1,156,511, forward strand.
GTTTTTAAGATATATCTTTGCCATCTTCTTCACCTTCTGAAGCACCCATTATACAGATATTTGGGCATTTCATGATGTCTAGAATATCCTGTATGTTATCTTCATTTGGGGGGATTATTCTTTCATTCATTGTTGTAGTTTTGTCTATGTCAGAAACTTTGTCTTCAAGGTTTGAAATTCTCTCTTCTGCATGGTCTAATCTGCCCTACTGCTTTTAATGGAGATTTTAATTTCTTGTGTTAGATATTTCATTTCTAAAAGTTCTCTTTGATTTTTTTCTATTGCTTTATGGAATTTCTCTTTCATGTCCTAGAGTGATTTTCTCATTTCCTGGAATTGATTGTTTTCTTTTGTATCTCATTGAATTTTGTCACACGAAATGTTTGCAATTCTTTTTCTGACATTTCTGTAAATTCTTTTGTATTTTATATTATATTGTTGGCGATGAGTATTTTTTCCTCAACATTTAAATATATCACTCCACTTTCTTCTTTCTGGCATGTTTCCTGAGAAGTTGGATATAGTTCTTTCTTTGTTCCTCTACGGGTAAAATAATTTTTCACTCTGTTTCTTTCAAATTTTTTCTTAACATTTGAATATTATATGTCTATGTGCAGTTTTCCTGGCATTTGTCCTACCTGGTGTTTTCTGAACTTTGCAAATAGTATTTTATTGTCTAACATTGATTTTAGGAGAATATCATTCATGGCTGCTTCAAATATTTCTTTTCTTTCTTTTTCTCTTTGTTGGCTTTTTAAATTCTGCTATGCAGATATCACAACTTTTCTAAGTGTACTGTTCTGTTTTGTTTGCAGGTTTTGTTTTGTTATCTTTGCTTTTCAATTGGGGAATTTTCTCTTTTTTGCATCCTTAAGTTCAGAAATCCTTTCATCAGCTTTGTCCACTCAACTAATTAACTCAATAAAAACATTCTATTCTTCACTTTTGTTACAGCAATTTTGGATCTTAGCATAATCTTTTGATTCTTTCTCAAGTTTCCATCCCTCTGCTTACCTTATCCATCTGTTCTTGCACGTTTTTCACATTTTTCTTTAAAGCCTTATTGTGCCTTTTTTTAGCGTTTTAAAGTTCCCATTCTGTTCATTCCAAAATTCCTGGCATATCTGATTCTTATTCTAATCCCATTCAGTCTCTACAAGTTGTGTTTTTTATTTTGGTATGCTTTGTAATTTTTTTGTTGAAGGGCAAGCATGATGTACTGGGTAAAGAAATCCAGTAAATAAGCCGTTAGTAATGTAATGGCAAGAGAAAGTGTTTTACAGATTTTTAAGTAGATCTCAGCCTGTTTTTTGATTCAATACCTCCGGACTATAAAACTTACCTGACACAACAAATCTACATTTTTTAATCTTAGATGTGTTTTTAAATTAACATCAGGATGGGAGCAGCAGTTGGTATAATGGCTATGTCGCTGGACTCCATGTAGTCAACCACGGGTTTGAGTCCCAGATCTGGTGGCTTAAACTTATGCTGGGCGCATGTGCATGAGTGCCCAAGATCCCAAGAGGAGAATGGAGGAAGAGGGATTGTAGCATGGCCATCCCCCTTGGGAATGATTTCTTGCTTTCTGTCTCTCTGTCTCTTTCTGGTTTTCTGGCAAGCACACGCACCCTATAGCAAAAACTTCTCCGAAAATAATAATAAATAATAATAATAATAATAATATGTCAGGAAGCAGATGGTGGCACAGTGGTAAAATGTGACACACTAGGAGGCTATCCCACATGGAATGGTTTGGGATGGTTTCTAGTTGAAGCCCAGAGGCCTACCTGAGTATAAGGTCACACATTTTCCCATGTTCTAGAGCTAATTAAAGGCTTGGAGTAGATCACAATATCTCTCTTTCTATTATTCACGGAATTAATGAATAAACTTAAAACAAATTAAAGTTGGTTTCTTATAAACAACATAAAAAGGCGAAGTCTTACTTTTTAATGCACCCCAACGATATTCATCTTGCAACTGATGTATTTAGATGATTAACATTTGAAGTGATTATTATATAATTGGATGAGTGTCAACCTTATTAGTTATCTTTATTTGTTTCTCTTTGTTCTTTGTTCCTATTTTGTTTTCCACACCTTTTTTATCATTTGTGATTTTTAATTGAACTTATGATTCTCTTTTTTCTCCTTTCTACCATACTAATTATGCTACTTTCTTGTACTATTGATACATGGGTGTCCTCAAGTTTGCAATCCATATTTACAACTAATCCAAAGAAATGCTATGTTTTCAAAAAATGCTATTTTCAAAATGTGCTATAGGCTTAGCCTAGGTGATAGGGTCTGTAGCATACTGGACTGTAGTGCTAGAACCACATGACCAACAATGCATTCTGACCTCCAGGTCAGCCTGAAAACATGCTGAGCATGCATACCAGCACTCAGGTTCTGAGGATCTGGGGAGCTAGGGAAGGAGCTGACAACATGACGAAACCCTGTTAAGAATATCCTTTGGTCTCTCTTTCACTCTCTGACTCTTTATTTCACATATATGCATGCGCATTCATCTATCATAAAATAAGTTTAAAAATATACTGCTTCATAAGTAGTATAAGCACCTTATATTGGGGCCAGCAGGTGGCCTGGTGATTAAGGGCACTGGACTCCCACATGGCCAATCCTGGTTCAAGTCTAGGACCTGGTGGCTTGCTTTCTCACTTTCTCTCTCTCTCTGTCCCTCTCTAGTCAAAATAAAATAAATACATATATAAATAAAAAAGTTAAATAAAATATTCTTTTTTAAACAAGTACCTTAAATTAACAAAATATTTGTAATTGCTCCCTTCTGACCCTTGTATCATTGTTGCTATTTATTTCACCTACATATAAACATATAAGAACATATGTATATATATATATATATATATATACACACACACACAAATAGATTGTTGTTATTATTTTATACAAATTTAATTTATTAGAATAATTAATAAGAAAATTGAAATTTATCTTCTCTTATTCTTCTCTAATACTCTTCCTTTATGTAGATACAAGTTTCTGACTATATCAATTTCCCTCTCTCTGAGAAATTTATTTTATTACTTCTTACTATTCAGGTCTTCTGGCAATAAATCTCCTAAGGCTGTGCAAGACTCTATTTATTCTTCATTTTGAAGTGTACAGAATTCTAAGCTTTTTATCTCTCTCTCAGTATTTTACTTCACTCTTTTTTTGTTTGTGTGTTTCCTAGGGAAAAACATAGGTCTTTTTTTACTGAGGTAAAAATGAAATAAATTATGGTCATCATATAACCTATTGTAGTTTTAAAAAGCAGAAATGTAAGGCTGACAGACAGCATGGTAGTTAAGAGTGCTGGGCTCCCACATGACCGACTGGTTCAAGTCCTAGATCTGGCAGCTTGCTTTCTCTGTTTCTCTCTCTCTCTTTCTCTCTCACTCTGTCCTTCACTGATCAAATTAAAATAAATAAACAAATGAATAAATAAAGTTAAATAAAATAATTTAAAAAAACAGAAATATGTACCTGGATATTACTGGCATGAAAATATTAAAATTAAAAGGAAAGATATATAGAATTAAATGAAGAATTTTTTGAAAGAGTCCACTTATATAAGTTTATATAAGATTAGCCATTTAAATGTGTTAGCATGAATATAAATCATATACTATGTGCATATGTCCATGTAGATACAGATCTATATACACATATTTATACATATGTATGTACACATGCACACCTTTTAGTATGCCCACAACTTGTTAACAGGCATTAATTCTTAAGAATTAAGTATAGAAGATGAGGGCATTGGAAAGAAACAACTTCACTTTATAATTCACTTTGTGCTTCATTTTATATGTAACACACACATATATATATAATACACATATATAATATATATCTTATTAAACTTTTGCTATAGGGCATGTGTGCTCACTGGAGGAAGAGACAGAGAGAAAGGGAAAGGGAATATGTGATCCCTCTCCCAAGAGGGATGACCACACTGCAATTTCTTCTTCTCCATTCTCCTCTTGGGATTTTGGACACCTACTTACAAGTGCCTGGCATCTTTTTCAAGCCATAGAGTCTGGGACTCAAACTGTTCAGTCAACCATGTGGGATCCATGCCTTAACTTCCATGCCATCTTCTGGCCCATGCTCTATGTTTAAGGAGCATCCATTACTTTGATGATTATGATTTAAAGCAATTTCCACTTTAAAGACATAAATAGACTCCTGAAGTATAATGTTTAAACTAATCTCTCATTCCCAAAGTAACAGCCACAGAAGAACAATACTCAGTAATCTTAATGATCACAACCAGAGGTCAACTTTTGAGTTAATAACAAGCACACCATGGACAAATGGATTCTAGTTTAAAACACAGGACTTTTACGAAAAGAAAACACAATTGATCTCTCTAGGCACAGAGAACAAGGTAGGACAGAGTAGATGCACCTTAGAGAATCACCCCGAATATAATGGTCTCTGCAAGAGAAAGCTCTATGAGTTGATCACACTATAGAAGCCATGAGCGTACCAAGACAATGAACTGTGAAAGAGTACAATGGAGTCATACTTCCTAAAGACTGAAGATGATATTGGAACATGATCATTGCTCATACAGATAAATTATGGGATTAGGTGAGATCGCATATATCCAGAAATTAAAAACATTCTTTCCTAACAGTATTTTATGATTTTTCTCCTAAAATTAATCAAAATAAAACATTATCAAACAAAAGGCATTAGAAGAAAAATATTTCTAGTAAGTCTAATATAGATTTCTCCCCACCTCACCACACCCAGGTTTATGGTGAAGAAATTCCTAAAATAACTGGAACTTTTGGCGTTACAGCTGTCCCTTACACAAGGAATAAATAGGTACAGATGTCAGATTAATTTTTTACCCTCACGTATTTTGCAGACTGTGTATAGTTTCTTACCCCCAGTATATTTTCCAATTGAGTGAATTCTTCAAAGAATTTTTGTATTGTCAAAATGGACATATGCGGTATTTATTTGTGCTACAAATAAGTAATTTTTTTCAAGTAGGAAAAGGAGTGGGAACCCATTTACTTGTTCAAAAGCAATTCAATTTCCTTGTTGACTGTCAAACAAGCCAGGGATGAAATTGATCAATTTCAGAAAAGTAATGGAAAGAATTGGCTAGAGATTCAAAAGTTCTATTTCAAAAGAAAATCAATATGTAGATATACTTCAAGCTAATAAAATTATGGCCAAACCCAGTAAATACATTCTTTGATAACAGCATCATTATTGGGAGTTTTTTTTTGTTACTATATATGGAATAGATCTGAGCCAACTTTGTCTTTCTTTATATTCCAAAGTCTGTGTTAGTCTTTCAATTCTTTCAGCTAGCTCCTGTACCATTGATGAGATTTCCATTGGGTAAAAGTAAAACTGTGAAACTATGTATGTAGCTGTTTCTATGTGAGGTGGGAAGAGCTACTGAAAAAGGTAGATGCAGTCACCACTAAGTGGACAGAAAAAACAGATAAAGGGTTTTGATAGGTCAAAATTATGATGCCATATTCAGGTATATGACAAAACCAAAATTGCCAGTGAATATGTTGTATATTTAATCATAGTAGGAAATATGGTGGTAGTTAGGACTTAAATTGCAGTGTGAGGAATAATTTTTTTTTTAATTTTCTGGAAAGAGTTTATTCTTTTCAGAGAGAGAGAGAGAGAAAGAGAAAGAGAGAGACACATCCCTCATGGGGCATGGTCACCCTACAATCTCTTCTCCCTCATTTCTTCCTCCTTTTGGGATTTTGGGCACATGGATATGTGCATGGTGTGTTATTCAAGCTGACAGTCAGGGACTCTAACCACACACTCGGCCACGTGAGATACAATCACTTTAACCACCAGTCCATGGCAAGCCCAGAATTTTATTGTGGGAATACATACATCATTGACTGTTTCTAAAGCTGGAGATTGAGATTATAATCATAATGCATTACAATAACTTATCCAGTGCTACAAACATAGATGGTTGATACAGTAATCAATGAGAAATCAAGAAACCAGTTTACTAGAGGCTTGCCGTTAATAGTTGTGTGAGAAGAAAAGGTGTTGTGCAGAAATGTTGACAAAGATAAAAGCAAAAAAAAAAAAAAAAAAAACAGGAAAAGAAAAGAAAAAAAAAGAGGAATTGTGAACAAGATCTGCAAGAACAAGGGAAAAATAACAATATTTCAACTCTTGGAATTAGAGTTCTTTTATACCTAGATACTGAGCCCTTTGGAACATACAGCAATAGCATGTACTAGTTGTGTATTAGTAACCTAGTTGTATTTACACACTAAGAACCTTCAGCCTTTCAACTGATAAGAAGAAGGTGATGGACTAGACTTAGTGTACCATTTCCAGGATGAGTAATCTCAGTGTAGTGTCTTCTGACTGAATCAGACATGACTAATCTATCATGAAGCTCTCTTATGTCGAGCACAAATGAAGCATCACTGTCCTTCTCAATTAAACTTTAAAGACAACCACTCCTAGATGAAAGAGATTTGCGTTCTCAATGAAATTAATTTCCACTGCAGGAACTAGGTGTTTTCCAATGTCTCATCTTATTCTCATGTTTTTAACCCTCTGATTTCACTGTTTTCAGTTCATGCAAACAAAAAAAGCAAAAGACTGATGAAATAGGAGAGTTGATAAAGGGAGTGGGGCAGAGGAGATAGGAGATTGGATGTGTGGAACAAGCTCATATTAGTGGATATTTACTTGTGTTGGAAGGTGAAACCTAAAAATATTTGGTTACCACAGTTACAATCTTTCAATCAGGGATAAGAATGCTCAATAGAGGGAAAACTAGGTAAAGATCAGAGAAACACAAATTAGCACACTGTGAAACTAATAGGAAATTGATGTCGAAATAAGCAAGTACCAGAATAAAAGTCGTTTTCTCTTGTGAAAGAAGGGCGATGAACGTTATCTTACCCACTTAGAAGAGCAGGTGAAATACTAAGCAGCTATTGCGAAGAGTAAAAGTAACACGAAAGCAACTGACCAAAAGCAAGGGCAGTTAGATTCAAAATCCTGGGCACCTCAACAATTTTTAGAGACAAAGGGGTATCCTTGTACCTTTTAATGTTTGCTTTGATACTTCCAGCCTAAGTATCTTATCCATACTTGGCTCCATTCCTAGGTGTAGTCATTCTGTACCCAATACAAGAGCTTTGACTGAAGGACATACACACACACACACACACACACACACACACACACACACACGAGATGCACACAGTTCTATTTTCAATTGCTTGATTTTCCCAGTGAGGAAAACCCAAATCAATAAGATTCCAATTTTGTAGCTTGCTGACTAATGTCTATAATATAGTATATAATTATTGCAGTTATTTCCATGGAGGGCTTTACAACCTGTCCTGAGTATAAACAAAGGTGATATACAACTGGAGTTAACTGAAAGTTTCTGAACTTCGAGAGACTTTGGCTCTGTGTAAGCAAATCACATCTCATGTTGCCTTCCTTTTTAAATTCTTTAAATTCCCTATTTTCATTTTTTTGGGGGGGGGGGAAGGGAAGAACTTGAATAAAGTGATTTCATTAAATTCAATATTAAATGTTAATCGAACAGACTAATAAGCCAGATGTTGCAGGTTTATTTAAAATATTTCACATTTCTTAATTATAAGTAAAGTGACCATATGACAATATGACTATTAAGCTTATTTTCTAGTTATGATGCCAAATTATCTTAACTTTTAAATTGTGCTATCTCAATTTATTTCTCTATGTACGTAGAAGGCATTTGGTCCTTCTCATATCATCTGCTTTCTAATTAGGTCTTTGTTATTTTGCCAAATTTTTCTATCTTCTCTTTCTTCTTTGGTCTTACAAAGAGCGGATGGTTTTCAGTTTTGTTAGAGACAAGTATGCAATTCTTAGGCATTAGTTTTTTCTCTCACTCTTGTCCTTCCTCTATTCTACTGTAGAACATGTCTGCATTCCTCACTAATGACCTCTGATCAGAATCTTTCCTAGTTTCACCAAAACAACTCTTGTACCCTGGGATTTCACACTCAGATTCACAACCTATTTGTTAATATATCCCTTTGTTTCTCGTGTTTCTATAGGTTAATTATTAACAGAATTAGAGACCAAACCTGTCAGTTCTAACAGTGTATATATATATATATTTTTTTCCTACTTTATATTTCTTAAGCATGAACAGGATCTGACTTTCTTTTCTACCATTCTGTCGATTCTATTTTTAAAAATAAACTAATTTAGTGGGTCAAACCCATGCATTTACATGAAATAGTTTTTCATTTGGTCCTAAAAATAGTATCTCTTTAAAAAAAAATGAATGAAAATTAAACAACAGAAACATTGGAACAAAAAACATTTGAAGACCTAGGACATGAAGATGTAGGATACATGCATGAAGAGATTTAAAACATGGTAAATGTAATAATAGAGGTCTCCATGGGGCATTTTAAGGTAACACTGAAGGAATTTCTCAATGGCCTATCTGATAAGAAAGGAAAAGAGTGATAAAAAGCAATGGGACAATCAATACTTCCCTATCTAATGTTGAAAAGTATAAATCAATACAAACTTTCCAATGAGCAATTTGTATCCACAGCCTTAAAGTGGTTCTTATCCTTTGAAAGTTTTCTGAGAAAAATTTGGTCCAAGACAGTTAATGTGAAAAATATTTATATACTTGAATGATGATGACTACAGCAGTTTAAATCACTTACTTTCTACCCCTAAGGCATTAATACTAGGATAGATGTTGACATTTTTTTCAAGCTTGCATTGCTACTTCCTGGTTTCCTACTTACTCTTGCTATAACACTCAATCCCAATATAACATTCCTGGAGGCGTTAGTTGTGTTTTTAGAGAAATTTTGCTATAGAGTTTATGCAATTGCTGGAAAGTCAGAGACAGAAAGGGAAAAATCACATCCCAGGGGGCATGGTCATGCTGCAATCCCTTCTCCTCCATTCTCCTATGAGGATTTTATACACTCATGTACATGTGCCCTGCATGAGTTTTAAACCACCAGGTCTAGGACTCAAACGGCAGCCAACTATGTGGGAGTCTAGGCTTTAACCACTTTACCACCTGCTGTTCCCAAGAGACATTAGCTTTTAAACTTCATTTTGTTACAGAATTCTGAAGTAGCTGGATTTGTGTCTTATAATCAAGAATAAAAAGAAGCATAAACAAAGGAGGGTAAAACAAAGTGAAGTCTAGTAGAGCAAACAGCTCCTGATTGGAAGGGCTCCCCAAAGAAGGTTGCCAGTGTGGGGCTTTTGTCAGATTTCCTATTGCAATCTGAGCCAGGGTTTGGCATTTTGATAAAGGAGGTGGGCTTTAAAAAAATAACTAAAATTGCTCCTGAAGTCAGCATTCGTCTGTTCACTACTCTCAATTGATCATCTGTGGAGAATTATTACTCATGTCTTTGTCTGGCATCCCTGGACCATAAAGATCACATTCTTTGTCTGGAATGCAATGATAACCTGGAAGTGGTGTGGAAACTAGTTGACCTCCACTCTAGTTATCTTGAGTTCTGATACAGCCAGTTTTTGTTAAAGTTTAGCCACTGAGACTCCATCTTCTACTGTATGTGTTCAATATTCCTATCCTTGTCTCCTATCTCATTCCCCCATCTGCAGAGGTATCCCTGACTGCTGTTAGGAGATATGGAATGATGACAATTCTGGCTGCATCCTGTTGGAATGGGACATTAGAGAAATATGAAAGCCAAGGATTCTCCACATAAGACCTATCTAGAGGCCCATGACAGAAGTCTGGGGACATTGTCATTAAGGGGTTCATCTCAGCCATCATCTTTAGCCTGGTGGAATCTAAACAAGAAACAAATTTATTAAGCCAGTTTATAATACAAGGAGCAAAAAGAAGGAGTATTATGATAAGGGCAAGGGGTTTGGTTGGCTAATTAGGGTGATTTTGAGACAGAATGCCCACTGATCTTCCATGGTCTTTGGACTATTTTATTGATATCTCTAGTCATTTCTGACCATTTGGATTCCTTATACATTTGGATGTTCACTGATGTTCTAAAGTCAGCTAGAGATGAGTCTCTATCTCTATGTCTGTAGGCAGACACTTTGAATAATAAAAGTCAGTCATCTGAAGGGAGGTCAAAGAGGAGTTAGCTAGCTTGGGAAGAAAAAGGGAGGAGGAAAATAAAGTGTGTAGAAGGACTTGGAAGTTCTGATGCTCCCTATGAAGGTGTCACTGAATCAACAAAGTGTCAGAGAGACACACAGGCATTGAGTTAACCCTTTCCAATCCTTAAGGTGCTTGGGAGACTTTTAACTCTTTCAATTTCCCCTCTGGCTTTGAACTAAAATAATTCTTAATGTCATGATTGAGAATGTCTAGGATATGAGAGCAAAGATCTCTTTTCTTCTGTAATTGCTTATCATCATTATTATTACTATAAGTTTATTTTGGGGAAAAAATTTTCACCTCTGACTTAGATTAAAATTATTATTATATTATAAATGCACACTGTCATTTTAAAGTTTATCCAAGGCTCATCTAATGAGATTTCTAGATGTCCAAAGGCATCATTAGGGGTCTTGGGCCCTGTCAATCCTCAATTCCAGAGGGTACTATGGAGTCAGGAGTCTCAAGCTCACTTCATAACTCATGACATTCTTGTCTCTAGTGACCAACTCCTCCACAGTGGGAAAAAGGCCCTGGCGGGGAACATGAACATGGACAATTATGAGCATTGTCGCTTCCAGTGCCCAAAGTTCCCACACTGGAAACATTTAGAGTTTTTCTGAGGTGAAGGTTCTGTTCTGGGCTTCCAAGATTCTGTCCTCAGGTGGAACTTAGGGCCCTTGATAGATTAAGCTATACCAATCACATGTTAGGAAGGAGGGAACTCCTATAATTCTACCTAAAATGTGGAGAGAGATTTTATTGTATCTTTTGCAGAATAAGTTAGGAACAAACTGGGACTCTAAAGGAGAGATTTTATGAAGGAAGCAGGACTCAACTTGTACCAATGCTTATGGAAAGTCCCTGAGATGACCTGGCCCAAAGTCATCAGCTGAGGGGTCTGAGGAAAGCTTGGGGAGGACCATTCCCTCACCAGTTGACAAAAGGATTTAGAAAGAAGAGAAAGAGGAATCTCTTCCAATATCCATTTGGGCAGTTGGGGATAGGGTTTCAAGTCTTAAGACCTTCAGGACACACCAGAGAGTAGCCCTGGCTATGCATTGTTCATTGTGCTCAGAGTGTCCATCTTCTCTTATGATGGATAGGATTCCAGAAAAGAAATCAAGATCTATTCAACTGACATTCCCACCACCAGCAGTGGGGGGTCAATTGGATATTCCTTGGCAAGTCTGCTCTCTAAGTCTTAAGACTAGCAGCTGCACTAATTGCTTTTAACTGTCTGTCAGAGGCCAGCATTTAGTGAATAGTGATAATGTGTATTGGGATGATGGTCCACACCAAATCATAAAGAGTCGGCTTTATGTACCACTTCAGTGAGAACTTGATCTGGATGAGCCTCCAAAACTGTTACAGGATTCCAAAGTAGCCAGATTTGTGTCTCGTGATCAAGAATGAGAAGCATGGACAAAGGAGCGTAAAGCTAAGTGGAGTTTATTAGAGAAGAAAGTTCCCTGTAGGGAAGGATCCTGCAAGAGAGTTGGCGGTGTGGGGTTTTTGTCAGGGGTGTTTATCTAGCAGTCTGAGCAAGGAAAGGGATTTGAATGTCCCTTTCAAATTCTTGATAGACTGCTATATCAATCACATGATAGGAAGGAGCAGGGACTGGCCTTCTGATAAGAAAGTGAGTTTAAAAAAAAAAAAAAAAACAAACAACTAAAATTGCTCCTGAAGTCAGTATTCTTGTGTTCCTTGGTTTTAACTGATAATTTGTGGAGAATTCTTACTCAAGTCTATGTCTGAGACCCCTGAACCATACAGATCACATTCTTTGTCTGGAATACAGTGATTACATGGAAACGGTGTGGAAACTTGTTGACCTATTTATTTCAAGCTCTGATGCAGCTTGCTCATTGTTAAAGCTTAGCCACTGTGACTTGACCTTTGGGCCTTTATGGTATGTATTTAATATTCTTATTCTTGTCTCCTACTTCAATTTCCCTGTTCAAGAAGCTGCTGTTACTTGCTACAAAAACAGAAAAGAGCTATCAAGCCATAAAAATACAAGGAAGAAACTTAAATGTATATGTACTTTTTAAATTTTTTATATTTATAGAGCAATAATTATAGAACTTTTTTTCAATAGTAAACTTTATATTCTTTTGTCTCTTAAATGTTTTTTCCCTTTGCTCCTCAAACCCACTCTCTGCCACTCCCCTCCCTTTCAGTCTCTGGTATCTACACTTATCCTCACTATCATATCTTTAGATCTTTCCATTTCTGCCATATATCTGGTACATATTAAATGGAGATATACAGTGTGTATCTTTCAATATATCTGGTTCACTTCTCTTAACATTAAGTCTCTATATTAATTCACTATTAATAAAAAAAATAGGGTCTCATTATTTCTTATGGTTGAACAATATTCCATAGAACATATGTGCCACAGGTTTTAAATCTAGTCATCAGTTTTTGGACACTTAGGTTGATTCTTGTCTTACCAATAAATGCATGTTACTAAGTGAAGAGAATCAGTCTGAAAAGGCTATATATTATATGAATCATATGGCATCCTAGAAAAGACAAAACTACGGAGACAGCAAAAAGATCAGCGGATATCAGGGGTTAAGGTAGATGAGTAGTCAGAGCATAGAGGATTTCTTAGGACAGTGAAAATACTTTGATACTGTAATGCTGGATTCATGGCATCCATCTTTTTTCTTAACCCATAGAATATACAACACTAAGAATGAATCTTTATTTAAGCTATTAACGTTGGGTGATAATGATATGTGAATGTGGTCTTATCATGGGGATGTCGATAAAGGGAAGGAGCTTAGTCTGTGTGGAGCAGGGTTATATGAGTAACCCCTATGCCTTCTGCTCAGTTTTGCTATGAACCTAAAATTGCTTCCCAAAATAAAGCCTTTAAAACAAACAAGCCAAAAGCTAAAATCTAAAGGATTTGATGAGGAGTTGTATTAACAGAAATGAGAGGTAATTAAGTATTTGGGGCAGAAAAATCTAATGATCCCCTAAAGATATCTGTGTCCTAAACTCCAGAATCTGTGACTATGTTACCTTACATGGTAAAATGGAATTAAGGCTGATAACTTGCTACCTTTAAAAATAGATTATCCTGGATTAGCAGGGTGAGTTAAATGTAATCACAACAGTCCATAAAATGCAAAGAAGGAGAGAAGATTCATAGTTAGAGAAAGATTTGAGACTACTACACTGCAGCTTTTAAAGTGGAGGAAAGGGCCACCAACCAATGAACCTACGTAGTCTCTAAAAGCTAAAATGGGAAAGAAAAAACATACTACCCTAGAGTTCCAGCTCTGACATTGCTTTGATTTTAGCTCAGTGAGATCTATTTCATATTTCTGACCTTCAAAACTATAAAATAATAAATTTGTGTTCCTTTAAGCCACCAACCTTGTGGAAATTTGCTACAGCAGAATAGGAAATGAAAGTACCAGTCTTTTCCTTCATACAACAAATTAGAGAGTGGTATTATTTGTTTGTATAAAGGACATCAAAAGAGAACAGGTTTTGAGGCCAGCAGGTGGCATGGTGTGTTAAGGTGCTCGACTCCCACATGGCTAACTGTGGTTTGATTCCAGGACCTAGCAGCTTGCCTTTTCACTTTCTCTCTGACTTTATGCCTCTCTCTGGTGAGCACATGTGCTCTATAGCAAATTAATAATAGTAATAAATAAAATTAGATAAATAATTATAAAAATAAGTAAATAAATACAAAGAAGAGAAAAGAGAACCAGGTTTAGGGTAAGATTAAAAAATTAAATTTAGATATCCATATAAATGTCTGTGGAGATGGCTTACTGGTTATGTTGCTGGACTCTCACATGGTTGATCACAGTTGTCCAGGATCCAGTGGCTTGAGACTCCCTCCAGGTGCCTATGCGTGCATGCCCAAAATCCTAAGAGAATAGAGAAAAGTTTGTGGCCTGGCCATCCCTCCTGGGGGTGGGGGATAATTTCTCACCTTCTGTCTCTCTGTCTCTGTCTCTCTGGTGAGTACATGCACCTTATAGGAAAAAATCTCTCTAAAAATTTTAAAATGTCTTTGGAGATTTCAATTAAGTACTCTGTTGTATGAAAATTAGCATTACGGGTATATCTTTGGAAATAATATTAACTTTCATTAATTGGACCCTTATTCCATGCCGAGTGCTATTATAAAAAATACACACACACACACACACACACACACAAACACATACACACATAAAGGAAGAAGGGACAGTTGCATCACTTGTTCAAAATACTATATCTAACATTTATCAATATTCCTTTGAGGTTGAAATTTTTAAGTTGTTTCATTAATTTTTTGGTCTCTTTTAATACTGAAATCAAGTAATTCTGTTTTTTGTGCTGTATTATCTGGTAGGTCTCTTCATCTCTTGTCACTTTTTTTAAATAATTATTTAATTTTATCTATTCATTCATTTATTTTAAATTTGACCAGAGACAGACAGAGATGGAGAGAGAGAAAGGGAAAGTGAGAAAGCAAGTCACCAGGTCCAGGGACTCAAACCCTGGTTGGCCATGTGGGAGTGTCCAGCGCCTTAACCACCACGCCACCTGCTGGTCCCTCTTGTCACTTTTTAAAAATTGTCAGTATCTCATTTTTCTTATATCAGTTTACATATTATTTTTTCACTCTTTTTCCTCATTGCTTGCCCCATTCTCTTTTCTCTCTCCTCCAAAATGCTCTCTTTCTCTGTCTGTCTTTCACACACACATATACATCTCTCCCTACCACCTACAAACAAATATACATTAATAAACTTCATATAAATTCAGTTGATATGAAAATGTAAGCCTTGTGGCTGGGAATATTGTATCTCAGAAATATTAAGTCTTCTTTTTCAAGGCCAGGTTAGTGTTCTACTTTATTCAAACTTTCAATGTTATAAGTAAAGTTTTAAGTACCTTACATGTAGCACAGAGGTCTTGAAAATTTTCAATACAGAGCTTATATTATAAAAAGAATTATGCATGGAATTCAAAATTCTTTTGCACTAATTGTGATTGATTTCTACATTTTAAGTATGTTACAAAAAGCTGTGAAGTGCTTTTACATTTAAAAATCATCAATACCTGATTTTATATATCAAGGCTAATTTTTTTCATAATATGACCTTTTTTTATATGTAATTTTCAATTTACACAAAATACAGAACAGTAGAACATGTAAAACTACCTTGGAGCTATGATTAGCAAAAGACATATTGTGAAAAACTAAGCTAAACAGCCTCCTTTTTTATTTTTTAATTTCAAAAAAAGCAATTTAAGTTTAATAAATCAAAATCAAAGAAGTGCTATGTAAGCTTTTCTTAAAACTTAAAGCCAGGAAACAGGTTAGGATTCTCTTCAAATAGTAGGTACATGAACCTATCGGAGTTCAAGACAAGACAAAAATCCTTAAATTTGGAAAACAAAGCCTAGAAGAAAATCAGTAATGTTTTAGTCAAAAGCCATAGGATTCTATTTCACCAGTTCAGTCTCATGTACTTAATCTATCTTCTGTTTTGGTCTGATCTTCCCTATTAAATTCTGGGATATAAAATTCAACTCCAGACTTGTCCCTACCATTAAGTTGACCATTTTCTTAGTTGTTTTTGAACACTTATTTCTGTATGTCTGTATTTACTTCTCTTGGTATAGCACTCCCTTTAGAACTTCTTGGAGAGCCGGTCTGGTGTTGGCAAATTCTTTCAGGTTTTGTTTATCTGCAAATGTCCTTGTCTTTTCTTCCCATATAAAGGATAATCTTGCTTGGTCTAGTATTCTCATTCTAGGTTGAAATTGCTTTTCCCTTAATACTTTGAATATATTTTCCCATTCTTCCCTTGCTCACATTGTTTCCAATGAGAGGTCTCTATTGACCATTTCTTTATCTTTTTTTTTTTTTTTTTAGGGAAATTTCTGTTTAGGTCTTTTGTCCATTTTTTGCCCATTTTAAAACCAGATTATTATCATTTTTATTGTTATTTACTATTGAATTGCTTGAGTTCCTCACGTAGTTTAGATATTAATTCCTCGGGGTAAAAGAAGTATTTGAAGATATGTTTTCAAAAGCATTTTCCATGCCTTAACCACTGGCATGTGCCTATAATCTCAGATATCTAAGAGGCTGGGGCAGTATGAGTTCTGAGTTCAAAGTCAGCCTGGGCAACATATCATAAATGACTCTAGAAAAAGATAAAATTAAAAAAAAATTGATTTGTTTTTAAGGTTTTTGCAATAGGTCATGTACACTTGCCAAAGTGATACAGAGAGGGAAAGTGAGAAATCACCCCTCAGGTGGGATGGCCATGATGCAATCCCTTCTCCTCCATTCTCTTCCTGGGATTATGGGCATGCATGTACATGCACCTGGTATGATTTTCAAGCTGCAGAGTCCAGGACTTGAATTGCAGTTGACCATGTGGGAGTCCAGCGCCTTAATCACTTTGCCACTTGCTGGGCCCTTTGATGTGTTTTTTTTTAATAATTAGGGAGAGCATTCTCTATACTCACTCCAATAATTCTCCTAGCCAGTTAAAAGTAAATTGCAAATTAAGTAACTTTTTCTTTCTTTGAGTCATTATGCAGTGGCAGGCCTTTTATTAATTTTTAAAAATTTTTTCCCAATGGAACATTAAATTCTTTTAGTATCTGAGGCATATTTTCAATGTCCTCTATTTATATATTTCCTATGGGGCTATTGGTAAGGTGTTTCGATTTTAATTTACCTATAAAGATTTAGACTTCTTCCCTTACTGATTCAGATGTTAAAATTGTATCCTGTGTAGTTTTTACTGTTGATCCATTTTAAACTTATGCTGTTACGTTGTGTTAGATTTTGGAGGAATATGGCATAAACCTGCTTTAGTGTCATTATTTCCTCCCACATTGAATTCTCCCTTTATTGTTACCTGGTTCTTGGTCATTAGTGATGACAAAGACTAATCAGGCAAGCTATAATTTTCATCATGGAAATTAAAGACCCTGTGGTTCTTGAGCCCATCCAATAGATCCTTATGTATCATAGGAAGTCCTTTGTCACAATGAAGATAATACAGCACCATCTTTTCAAATTATTACCTCTCTCTGTCATAACAGAGTAACTCTCCACATTATATGGTAACATTTAGAGAGAACATTATGATAAACACAAGATAAATTAATTCAATAACAAGGATTTGTTGAATCCCAAGTATGGAACATGCCTTCAGGAAATGAGGATCAAAATTAGACATAGCTCCAATGAAGACTACAATCTACTGAAATAGACTGACATTAATTGCATATTTGCAGAAACTATGGAATATTATAATTATGTTCATTACTAATGAAAAGAGATACTAGTTACTTTGACATTTTTTTAGTGTTGAGATTAATTCCTAGCTAGAAACTCAAAGAAGACTCTTTTAGGAAAGTAAAAATTGAGCTGAGGTCTAGAAGAATATAGTTAAGTATCAATATTCAAGCCACAAGGATCAGGACTTTAACTGGGGTCAGCCATATGGGAATCCAGCACCTTAACCACCATGCCACCTGCTAGCCCTGATGTCTGAGTTTTTTCTCCAAGTCTAGATAGCAATCCTTCATATCTAGTAGGGACAAGCTGGCAAGTATTCTAAGACAAAATATTTGAGACTTTCCCAGCATGCCTCAATTCAACAGAGAACAGATTGAAAGCTGTACAGTTATCTAACATAAGTTATTAAGAAGTCAAACATTGCCTAAAATTACATTCTTGGTTCTAAACTAGGGCACATAGTCTTCTCCCCTACTTTCTAAATTTTATTTTATTTTTTAAAATTTGCCATAGTACATATGTGCTTACCAGAGAGAGATAGAGAAAGAAAGAAAGTGAGAAAACCATGGGGAATGACTACACCATAACTTTTTCTCCTCTATTTTCCACTCAGGATTTTGGGCAGACACACACACATGCATCTAGCATGTTTCTGAAGCCACTGGGTCCAGAGCTTGAACTATGCTGTTATCCATGTGGTATATAGCTACCTTAAACACCAAGCTATGTGCTGTCCCTACTCTGATTTTTACTAAAGCTATCCTAACAATTATAACATGTAGCCTAAGATAATTGGAAGTCTATAAACCAATTTCATAGACAACAATTTAGTTTGTAATAAAAAGATAAAGATACTTTGGTTAAACTAAAATTAGCAAATATTAAAGCATTCAGCTTTTTAATCCCAATAATCTGAAGAAAATTAAGTAAGGAGAAAAACCAACATTAATTTGTAAGAGATACTCATTCTGAAGATAGGCATTGTTGATTCCTAAACTAAGTGACTCTTTGGTGGCATAGACTGAGTTATTATATTTAACTGTGTATAGCGATATCACCCTTATTTAATAAAGAAACTTCATTAATTATAAAATCTTACGCTCTAAAATCTTAAGTACAGTGGTGCTTAAGTAAAACTTATATAATCTCTCTCTCTTGAATACAGCTTTTTCTGAATATTTTGGGTGGACTTCTAAGAAGTAGTCTAAATGAATGAACCCTGTCTGTCTAGAAGAAGTTAGCCTTGTATAAGAGACAATTGAATAGACATAAATAATCTTTATCCTGCAGGGTTGAGGGGCTGATTCTGCAGATACACAGACTTGTATTTATTGTCAATCCAATAGGCTCTAACTTGAATTACATGTATTCAATGTATAAATCCATTCTTTTAGTCATACATTGTAATAGTTAAAGTTCCCCCAAATTTGGAATTTATCTCCAGAGACCACTTTTTGTTTTAACTCAGTTGACTTTTTTCCTATAAGAATATCATCATCTACTCAAATTATTCAATTTTTTAATTATTGGAAAATATTATTTTCTCCAAAGTTCCTAGTGCCATTACTTTGTAAAAATAACCCACAAGCCATGATATATTCTGTAGTGTAGACCATTAGCCAAGATCAGCATTCATTGTGAATCGAAATACTCCAACCTAAGGGGAATTTAAAGCATCAGCTTTGTAGTGAAACAAATGCAAGTTAAGAGGGTAAAGAAGGGAAGAAGCAAGAAAAGGAAAGAAGAGATGGAGAATACTTCCATGCACACCAATTTTTGAAAGAAAAAAGCTCACTAGAAAACATATAAGGGTTTTACAGATCTTCTAATTCAGGATATGCTAATAAGATATTCAATAAATGTGTTTAGCTGAAGAATTTTTTATATATAATTATATATATATATAATTTCTCACTTTCTGTCTCTCTGGAGAGCACACATGTGCCCTATAGCAAAAATCTCTCAAAAAGAAAAGAAAAGAGAAGAATATACACATTGTATGAGTTTTATAGGTGACCCAACCATTCTTCTCATTTTCTACTGTGCTGAAAAGAATGGCTATAATTCTATAATCACAATAATCCCTCGTTATCCACAATTTTGCTGTCCATGGTTTAGAGCCCTGATGTATCCTTTATTCTGTATGTTTCACATAGGAAAGTCAAGGTGTCCATCCAAGACAGGAGCCACAACTCAGCAGTCCTGGAAGATACGCCAGGCAACTGGCTGGAGTTTGACTTTAGCCTCACGCCTGCCAAATTGTTGGCATGAGTTTATGCACTATTCCAGTCCTTCATTACCATGTTTTGAATTCCCTTATTTGTCTCACTGTGATTGGACTCCACCAGCTCTGTCTTCCATCTCATCAGCCCCACTAGCCTCTCTTAGGTTCCCATCACCAATTCAAACCCACTAAAGTTTCAAAACTAACTTTTCACATTTGGCTTAAAATTCAAATTACAGCGGAACCACCATGTTCCAGTAATTAACCAAAATGACGAACACAAAGGGAA
>NW_006205986.1:1176522-1185623 GCF_000334495.1 Tupaia belangeri chinensis
ATATGTTCTCTAGGCCTTTTAGAAAACATGGAGTTGTTCCTTTGGCAACATATATGCAAATCTACAAGAAAGGTGATATTGTAGACATTAAGGGAATGGGTACTGTTCCAAAAGGAATGCCCCACAAATGTTACCATGGCAAAACTGGAAGAGTCTACAATGTTACCCAGCATGCTGTTGGCATTGTTGTGAACAAACAAGTTAAGGGCAAGATTCTTGCCAAGAGAATCAATGTGGGCATTGAGCATATTAAACATTCCAAGAGTAGAGATAACTTCCTAAAACGTGTGGAGGAAAATGACCAGAAAAAGAAAGAAGCCAAAGAGAAAGGTACCTGGGTTCAACTAAGCACCAGCCTGCTCCACCCAGAGCAGCACACTTTGTGAGAACCAATGGAAAGGAGCCTGAGCTACTGGAACCTATTCCCTATGAATTCATGGCTTGATGGGTGTTAAAAGTAAACTAATCTGTGGTCTATAAAAAAAAGTTCAAATGACAAAGGCCCTGGTTGGTCTCTGGCTCTGATATGCAGCCAAGAACTCTAGCCCATTTTTGCTTCCACCATGTCTCAGAGTCAACTCCTTGAGATAGAAATGTCATATTTTATGGTAGGTATTTGTGGGTAGTGGAAACGTTGGGTGATCAGTTCTTCATAAAAGAGTTTGTCTTTTAGATTTTTCTACTTTAGCTTTATTACCCCCTCTTAGAAAACCAAATATGTATTTGACAATTTGTTAATAGAATGAATAGTTGCAGAGTAACAACCCTGGGGTAGTTCATCCTATTGTGGTTTCAGCGGTTGTCTGACTACATTACCACACCAGGACACAGCCAGGAGTGACTTTCCTGAAACTGCAGCTCTTTCTGTTCATTCTCAACCCTTACCTTTCCTCTTAGGGTATCAAATATTTGCATCAGGAAGTTTAGCTAAGTATTAAAACCAAGCAATCAGATTAAATCACTCTAAAGAGGATTTAACATGTCTTAACCATTCTAGAGGTAGTTACCTTTCAAATTAGGGTACTGGTTAACAAATATAAATTTCTGAATGACAGTATGAAAACATGAACTGGGACGCTGGGCACGTGTGCGTGTGTGCCCAAGATCCCGAGAGGAGAACAAAGGAAAAAGGATTGCGGCGTGGCCATCCCCCCTGGGGGGTGATTTCTCGCTTTCTGTCTCTCTGTCTCTCTCTGTCTGTCTGGTGAGCGTACGCGTGTGTTGAGCGTACGCAACCTATAGAAAAGCCCCCTCCAAAAAAAAAAAAAAAAAACAGAAAGAAAACGTGAAGTGGGAATTTGTGGGTAATATCTGAAGTAAAAAGTCAAGGGTGTTTGTTGTTCTTTTTTGGAAGTGGAGGATATTTTATATGAGTATGTATTTTGTTTGGTTCAGTATATCTTTATTGAAAATGAATGTGTGAACATGTGAGTGCTTTCTGAAATTTAAAAGTATCTTTGTATAGTAAGTGCTCTTTAAATTTCACATGGTATTAAATGTAGATTAAAGTAGTATCCGAATAGATGGTGCTTATATTGCTGCATAAAATTCCAGTTTCCTTTACAAGTGGGTTAATTTTATGTGGTGATTGCTTAAAAAAAATATTTGCTTTGAAAAGAGCATGTTGTTACCTCTCTCTCTACGCTTCCTTGTTTACATGAGCCCATTAATAATTCATATAAATATTGTAATGAAATTGTCATTCCACATACATTAAACTTAAACTGGAATAATCTGAGTAATAAGTTTTTATTTTAACTATTGTAATGAAGATAACATTTAGACAAGTATAATCTGATAACTGCTTCTTGAATTTATATCTGATTGATCTTTTACTTATAAAGAATAGAACATAATACTTTCCTTTTTTATTTTAATATACTTTGAAAATAGTAGTGTTCATAGGAATTTTCTTAAGACTGCAATACTTCATTAAATTATTGAGAAACATTTGGATAACATGAAGGTATTATCGAAGATACAAACAGTGCATGATATTCTCACCATAGTGGTTGCTTGTAATTGTGCAAGTACACAGCACACATTAGACTCTCTTCTCCCTCCTCTACCGTCCAGTCTTCCTAGAGACCTAGCTGTAGGTCACAGTGGAGCTCATACACATCTTGTGACCATGACCTTTCCTTCATGGAATTGACTCATGACTAAAGCTGTGTACCCCTCCCACATTAACACCACAAGACAAGGGACAATAAACCCTAAAAACATTCTGCAAATTCTGCTAGTTGATAAGCTAGTGTTATTTTTTTTATTGTAATCTTCAAACAATGTATGCACAAACCAGGTTCCTGTCTTGGTGACAGGGAATCTGCATTAATCTTTACATAATTTATGAATGGTGTGTTCTTAATATATTTAACCTAAGCCTATCCTCTCTGACAGAGTACTATTGCCTAGAACTTATCTGGGAACTGGTATGGACCATTTTCTTCTGGACTTTTAGTGCAGCATCCTGTCCTGCTTATGCAAGTAAACACATTCATGTCTTCCTTGCTGGACCTCTGGGTGTGTTCTTTGAAATAAGTAAATATATGGGTAAGCCCTCTCCCACTCAAGGCTTCCCCCATACAATTGGTGTAGTTGCCAACAGGGTTCCTCTTGCAGTGAGCATAGGAGAAATGGAGGAATGTGGGATGTTACTCTGAGAAACATCAGGATGGGTTGTTCCCACCTTGGTGTGGTATGAGGTATCAAGTACTTTAGATACTTATTGCCTATAAAACTTCTGGGACTTTTTTTTTTTTTTTTGATTTTGCCATAGGGTGCATAAGCTCAATTCGAAGAGAGACAGAAAGAGGGAGAGAAACACAGAAAGTGATAAAGCATCCTCTACCCCTCACAAGGGCGATGGCGACACCACAATCCTTTCTTCGTTTTCCTGTCTGGATTTCAGTCATGCATGCACACACACCCTGTGTGATTTTCAAGCCACCAGGTCCAGAATTCAAACCATGGTTGGCCATGTGGGAATCCAGTTCCTTAACCAGCTCACCTGCTGCCTGCTCCAAACTCCTAGAACTTTTAAGAGCAGCTGATGAGAAGGGGGACCTTTGGAAAGAAAAGAAAAGTAAAACTATCACTGCTGTAGGTTCCTGGCCACTCATTTGTGTTCTGACCTAGCAAATGAGCAGAAGTTAGCCACTGCTGCAGAAGCAGAACAGCCGAGGTAAGAGCTTTAGCTAGAGTGAGCTGCTCCCATCATGCAGTCTGGGATGAAGGAGACTTGCTTAACCACTGCCTGGAGAAAACTACTGAAAAATGACAGGGATTAGCCTTCTGCTTTGCAAAAGTTGAATGAAAATTGTCACTCATGTAAATCCAGGCCATATAGTGGTGTAGGCAGACTGCAATTCCCAAAAGTGGAAACCCTACTGATGGCTCAAATTCCTCAGAGGAAGACAGTTTCATCGAGGTAATAGAAGATAATGAAGAGAGTTTCATCTCACCTCAAGGAGACCTGTGATCATGCAAAAGTTAAAAATCATGTAGGCCCAGTCAGCCCAAGAAGAGGTCCCTCCACTCCTGTTCCTATGATTTTTATATACCACGGCACACCCATACACTTTAGCCAAGTTAGTGGGGCTCGTGTCTAAGTTTAAGCAGAAGAGGTGTGAAACTATTATGGTGTGCTTCCTATGGGATGTGCAGGAAGCTAGAATCCTTCCTTTGAGGGGAAGAAATGCAGAAAATGACACCTACCAGCTATTCTTCCTCACTGTGGCAGCAATACCCAATTTCAGCTTAGTCTAACCATCTTGTTCCAATGAAGGGATGGGGTGAGAGATACTGAGACGTACTTGTGAAGCTTGCAATCCAGTGCACAGTGTAACTAAAATCTGAGGCCTAATCGTGGGAATATAGAACACTTTCTGTCTCCCCACTCCTTACCACCACATGCTAAAGATTGTAGTAGTTCCTTTTGTGCATTACATCATGTCTGACTATCAAGAAAAAAAAATACAAGATTTTGGGGCTGGCAAGTGGCATGGTGGTTAAGGGTGCTGGACTCCCACACGGCCAACTGCAGTTTGACTCTCAGACCTGGTGGCTTGCTTTCTCACTTTCTCTCTTTCTCTCTCTCACTCTGTCCCACTCTGGTCAAATTAAAATAAATAAATGAATAAATAAAGTTAAATAAAAATATTTCTTTAAAAAAATGACAAGATATACTAAAAGGTCCAAAAAGGCAGTTTGGAAAGCAGAATAAGTACCACAGTCAGACTCAGATATGCAGGAATGATAGAATTATGAGCTAGGGAATGAAAGCAACTATGATTACCATGCCAAGGCTCTACTGAATAAAGCAGACACCATGAATGTAAAGATAAGCAATGTAAACAGATGAAGATGTTGCGGAAGAACCACAGAGACATTCTAGTTATCAGAAATACTGTACAGGGAAAAAAAATGCCTTTAATGGGCTCATTAGTAGACTGGATACAACTGATGAAAGAATCTCTGAGCTTTAGGATAACTTGAAACCTCAAAAACTGAAAAGCAAAGGGAAATGACTCAGGGGGTGGGAGGATAAAACAGAACATCCAATAACTGCAAGACAACTATGAAAGGTGCAATGTGTCTGTAATGGAAATACCAGAAGAAAAATAAAAAGAGGAAGGGACACGAAAATATTTTAAATAATAATGCATGGGAGTTTTTCCAAAGTAATGCCAAATATCAAACCCCAGATTCAGGAAGCTCAGAGACAACCAAGTAGAATAAATGCCAGAGAAGCAACAACTACGTTGCCATTTTCAAACTATAGAAATGAAAGCCAAAGAAAAATTCCTAAAAGAAAGCAGGGAACAGAAAGGTCTTACTTACATAACGGGTCCTCAAAAAGTTCATGGAAAATGAGTATTAGGTAAAATTTCAGAGATTTCAAAAATTTTGTACCATAATATACTCTTTTTTTAAAAGTTTTTTTTGTTTTGTTTTGTTTTGTTTTTGCCATCGGGCATGTGTGCTAGCTTGGGAGAGACAGAAACAGAGCAAAAGAAAGTGAGAAATCACTCCCCAAGAAGGATAGCCACACCACAATCCCTGCTCTTCCATTTTCCTCCTGGGATTTTGGGCAGGCACACACACACACACACACACTTTGATTTTCAAGCCACCAGGTCCAGGACTCAAACCACTGTTGGCCATGTGGAAGTCTAGTACCTTAACCACCATGCCACCTGCTGGCCCCAACGAACTGTTTTAATTCTATTTATTTTATTCATGAGGTTTTTAAAGTTCATGGCTCTCAAAGACCAGCACTGATAAAAATTATATCTGACTAACCTTCAGAAACCAAAAGAGTAGAGTAAAATATTTAGTGTTGAGAGAAAATAAAGTCCACCTAACTAGAAATCTGTATACTGTGAAGTTATCCCTCAAAAGTGAGAGGCCCAGTGGTTCTAATGCAGCAGTAATAAAATGCCCTGAAAAGCTGCAAAACTTATGGATCACTGATGGATCAGACACTGGACCAGCCTGAAAACAAGCAAAGCATGTATGTGGGTGCCCAGGACTCTGAGGAGCTGGCTGATTGTGGGAAGGAGATCACATCATGATAGGACCCTGTGAAGGGTGTTTCTGTCTTTCTCTTAAAAAACTAAAGAGGGGGAACCAGCAGTTAGCATAATGGCTAGGTCGTTGGACTCCCACGTAGTCGACAGCAGTTCGCGTCCCGGACCCGGTGGCTTAAAACTCACGCCAGGCACGTGTGCGTGCATGCCCAAGATCCCGAGAGGAGAATGGAGGAGAAGGGATTGCGGCGTGACCATCCTCCCTGGGGGGTGATTTCTCGCTTTCTGTCTCTATGTCTCTCTCTGTCTGTCTGGCGAGCGCATGCACCCTATAGTGAAAACCTCTCCAAAAAAAAAAAAAAGTAAAGAGGAAGACTTGCTCAGACAAACAAAAATTGAAGCCATGTATTGCCTATATCCTAGTCTTCCAAAAAAAAAATTAAAATAATTATTTTACAGAGAAGGAAAATGACTTAAGGCAGAAACTTGGAACTATGTAAAGAAAGGAAGAACATCAGAGCAAAAATCACTGAAGGTCAGATAAAATCTTTATTTTTCTTATTTTTAATTGATAACAGTTTGTTCAAAACACAAAACTATGAGACTTCTCAAACATAACATAAGAGAGAACCTTTGTGACCTAGGTTCTGACTGTGAATTTTTAGATAGAACACCAAGGCCATGAGCCGTGGAAGAAAGAATTACTAAGTTAGGCTTCATTAAAATTAAAGTTTTTGCTTCATGAAAGATATAATCAACGATTGAAAGAACTCACAGATTTTGAAAAAATATTGCGAAAACTATCTGATGAAGGGTTTGTATCTATAACATAAAAAAACGGTCTTGAAGTTTAGCAATAAAACTACTAACAACCCAATTAAAAATAAACTAATGATCCTGGGACCAGCAGTTCACGTAATGGCTATGTCGCTGAACTCCCATGTAGCCAACCACAATTTGAGTCCCGGACCCAGTGGCTTAAACTCACGCCAGGAGTGAGTGCCTGGGTGCCCAAGATCCCGAGAGGAGAATGGAGGAGAAGGGATTGTGGCGTGGCCATCCTCCCTGGGGGGTGATTTCTCGCTTTCTATCTCTCTGTCTCTCTCTGTCTTTCTGGTGAACGCACATGCCCTATAGCAAAAATCTCTCTAAAAAAATAAAAATTAAAAAATAAACTAATGATCTTAACAGATTTCTTACCAAATAAGACATAGATGAAAAATAAGCATATGAAAAGATGCTCCACATCAGAGGACATCATGCGAAAATAGAAATTTTTCTGTTGATGATAATATGTATGGTAATATCTTTGATTAAACCAATATACAGTGTATTTGGGATGGGAGAATTCATTTGATAAAGCTGTAATGATACAGAGTGATTGAATATAAAGAAAATAATTAACTAATTTTTAAAAAAGGAAATACACAATTGGTACATCCAAAATCCCAAGACAAAAATGGAAGAGAAGGGATTGTGGTATGGCCATCCCTCCTGGAGGGTGCTTTCTCACTTTCTGTCTGTATCTCTACAATGAGCATACACATTATAGCAAAATTAAAACAAGAAACAAAAAAAGAAAAAAGAAAGCTACATGCTCATCCTGGCTCATCTATGTGGTATTTGTAACCTTGAGCAAATCTCACTCTACATCTTTGAAGCTAGGTATCCTTGGGTGTCGTAACACCGTGCCTGCTTTACCTTTGATGTGATTATTTTGAATACCATGATCATCAATGAGTCTGTTTGATACTTAATAGGGACAGCCACTTTTTAAAATTTGGCTTGAAGTTGTCCTGAATCAGCTCTGGATCATAAATTTCTGCCATTCATCAGTCACTGGTATTCATCAAGTCTATGTGATATGCTTCTAGTCTTCCACAACCAGCTACAAAGCATTAAAAACAAGGGAAATTCAGGTTTTGTTCCATCATTGTTATCTTGTATTTTGCACCTGGAAATTGATGACTGTCTATGTGTGAAGAAGGAGGTCAGTTTAATAAAGAACCTATGGCATCATGTCATCATTTATGACCATGACTCAATCTTGAAAACAACATCCCCACTGTCAGATATCTATAATACAATCTCAATGTGCCCACGGTCAATTAGTACCCCTCAAGCCCCACTTGTGTTGGAGTTCCCTTTAACAACAGGTGCATACAAATCTGAGAAATGCTTTTATTGCATCTTAATGTCATGACTGCAGCTGCTGATACATAAATAAACTGGAGGCCACTTGGTTTTTTGTTCTTTTTTTTTCTTTTAATCTAAGACCTACAAAAGGGAAATGTCAATATTCAGCTTTTTAAAAAGCCTAGAAGACTGAAAACTTCCTCTGTAATTGATTCTAGTCTCTCAACTAATACTCAGTATCAGTAATTTCTTTGTAATATCATGTGACTATTAGAGAGGGAGGCATAAACTAAATATAAGACACGCTAGTTTACTCCATTTTTTGCAGGTATGTAGATTTTAGTACCAGAGCATTTTATTGATTTCCTTCTTTTTCTGTTTGTTAATTTTGCACCATGTATCACCAAGAGGTAATACTCATTAAAAGGTCAGTCTGTGTGCAGACCATACAACAGACAAAATAATTCCCATTTGCATTAAATGATATAAGAGAAGAAAATATCCATAGAAATCATTGTATAACCAATGTTTCTTTTTTTCCGGTCTTCTTGTGTGTGTGTGTGTGTGTGTGTGTGTGTGTGTGTGTGTGTTTCTCCCTTCCCTCTTGCTAAAATTGTGAGATTTAATTTGGTCATGCAGTCTCTACTCTGTAACTAATAGAAAAATTAGCTATGACTCTGAGGCACTTTTAAGACTATATACAACAATGGAATATTACACTCTGCCACCATCCTGGCTTTGAAATATAAAGAAATGAATTTTAAGTAACTCTTTCAATGCCTCCTTTTCAACACATGTTTAATAGTACATGTCTTGTAACCAAAGAACACAGATGGTATAATGAAAACTTAATTAAATTTCACGTTCACTGTAATTAGTTACCATTGCAGATGCAACATCTACAATGGAACATTAAGAAATAACTTCAACTCTATCAAGTCACTTTAATTTGGGAGGGTACTGGCCTTTGTGGATTGTAGTGTGCCTAGAACAACTCCAAATAACAGTGGTGAAAATTCATATTTAAGACATTTGTCCATAGTTAAAATTGAGTCTGATTTGCAAGTTCAGAAGCAGTCTTCTCTAAATTCTCTACCTACAAAAATATGACTATAGAAGAAAATCTCCCTAACACTAGTACAAACATGATTCTAAGTCTAAAAAAAAATGTGCCTAAGGGACCAGCAGTTAGCGTAATGGCTATATCGCTGGACTCCCACATAGTTGACTGCGGTTCGAGTCCCAAACCTGGCAGCTTAAACTCATGCCGGGCATGCCTGTGTGCGTGCCCAAGATCCCAAGAGGAGAATGGAGGAGAAGGGATTGCGACGTGGCCATCCCCCCTGGGAGGTGATTTCTCGCTTTCTATCTCTCTGTCTCTCTCTGTCTATCTGGCGAGCACATGTGCCCTATAGCAAAAATCTCTCCAAAAAA
>NW_006205986.1:1185817-1254371 GCF_000334495.1 Tupaia belangeri chinensis
CTATGTGGGGGGCCAATTGGCCCCTTAGCAAAAAATCCCCCAAAAAAAAAAAAAAAGTGCCTAGTAATTAAGTCAGTTTAGGTGGATTTGAAATTAAAACACTGCCACAGACATATCTGAAATGCAACTGATGCCATTAGTAGACTTTCCTTCATAAAAGAGAATTTAGAAGGCGGGCAGGTGGTGGTATAGGAGTTAAGAAGACACTTGGCTTTTCTCCCATTATTTTGCCTCGACCAAATAATCAAAAAGGTGAGTAATGAAAAATAGCATGCTCACGTTACCTCTCCTGCACATGTGCTGCTTTTTGAGATGTCTAAATATTATCTATTCTCTTTGCCTCCGTGGTGTCTTCCACTTCCAAACACATGTCCTTACTTTTTTATTTTAATTCATCGAGAGCAAAATTAGGAGGAAAAAATAGGTATAAGCTGCAAGGTGAGGATGATCAGACATTATATATTTGAAGGGAGAGCAGAGAATGCATGTGCATGCATGAGAGGGAAAGAAAGAGAGAGTGAGACAGAGAAAGAAAATATCTCTAATGGAGCCTGGGCATGCAGGAACCCTTTTTGCTTCAACTGTTCATCCCATTAGGATCCTGGACACAAGACCAGCGTGAAGCTGACAGGGCAGGGATTTGAACACTGCTGTGCCATATGGGATATGTCTTCCTCTGTAGAGAGCCTAACCACCATATCAGGGGGCCAGCCCAGGCATGGAATCCTGATGGGTTTTAGCTCCTACAATGGAGGCAGGAAGTGGTCGCAAAGAGAACCTGTTAAGACATGTTGAGGACCGTGAAGGTCCATATAGTGTATTGCCTTAGCGTCATTGAAAGATGAGAGGTAGAAATGGACAATCATTTCACATCAGGGATTCAGACACAAATGAAATAAGACATATGGAATACATTTCCAGTGATAAATCAGCTCTGACTGACTGACAATGGAGGGTCTGGCTTGTTGTGTTTTAAAAAGCTCTGCCCACTCTTAGTAGGAAGAGTTACATTATAAAAATATCAGTATATATTATGGCGGAAGAAGGGGTGGTTTAAAGTTCCATGTGTTTAAAAGTCACCGAAAAAGCCACTCATAAAATTTGAATAAACCAATCAGTATACGCATTCTGATGATTTAAATGTCAACCTGACTGAGCCATGGAATGCCAAGACAACTGATGAAACATCATTATTCTGGTATTTCTGTAAGGGTGTTTTCAGTTAGTGTTCAACATTTAAGTTGGTCTATTTGAGTAGAGCCAAGTGTCCTTCATATGGATGGGTTTCATACAATTAGTCGGAGACCTGAATAGAATAAAAGGGCTGACACTCCCCACAGTAAGAGAGAATTCTACAGCTGACTCTGTCTGGAATTCATCTATAGCATCAACATTTCTTGCCTGATGAACTTCAAACTGGAGCATCAACTCTTCCTGTATCTTCTATACCACTGGTTTATCTTACAGATTTTAAGTTAGCAGTTTTCATAATCAGACAAACAGATTCTTATAACAAATTTCTCTGTGTATGCATGTATGTATTTGTGCAAGTACACAGAGATACACATATTCTATTATTTCTGTTTCCTTGGAGAAGCCTGAATAATATACACATTAATAGAGAACCATACAATTCTTCAAATCATAATGCAAAGATAATGCAAAGATATGAAGATAAAACTTTGAAAACCAATACTCTAGGACTAGCAGATGGCATAATGGTTACGTCACTGGACTCGCACATAGTTAACTGTGGTTCAAGTCTGGGACCCAGGGGCTTAAGACTCACCCTGGGCATATGTGCATGTGTGCCCATCCAGAATCCCAAGAGGAAAATGGAGGAGGAGGGATTGTGGCATGGCCATTCGCCCTGGCAGGTTATTTTTTGCTTTCTGTCTCTCTGTCTCTCTCTGTCTCTCTGGCAAGTGCGCATACTCTATAGCAAAAATCACTTTAAAAAATTTTTTAAAAGAAAACCAGTACTCTACATACTATAGTACTGCATTTTACAAAACACGTGTATAATTGTCAAGAAGACTTGAAAAGAAATAGTAAATATTCTTAATGTTCTGCTCTGGTTAGGATTACTGGATAATTTTATCTTTTCTTTATAATTGTCCAGATTTCTAAATCCTCTATAATGAATGTATATGGCTTCTTAAGTGGTAGGAAAAAATGCTATTATTTAATGAAAATGTAAGCAACTTAAAAGACAAGTGTCGAGGAACCAGCAGTTAGCATAATGGCTATATTGCTGGACTTCCATGTAGTCGACCACAGTTCAAGTCTCGGACCCAGTGGCTTAAACTCACGCCAGGTGCATGTGCGTGCATGCCCAAGATCTCATGAGGAGAATGGAGGAGAAGGGATTGTGGCGTGGTCATCCCCCCTCGGGGGGTGATTTCTCATGTTCTGTCTCTCTGCTTCTCTCTGTCTTTCTGGTGAGGGCACGTGCCCTTAACAAAAACCTCACCAAAAAAAAAAAAAAAAAAGACAAATGTGGTGGAGGACCAGCAAGTGGCGTGGTAGTTAAGGCACTGAACACTCCCACATGCCCATCACGGTTTGAGTCCTGGACCTGGTGGCTTTTGCTCTCTCTCTCTCTCTCTGGTGAAATTAAAAATAAATGAATGAATAAATATAATTTAATAAATAATTATTAAAATAAAGACCAGTGTCATGTTTAAAATTTGCTACTTATGAGGAAGAATGAGGATTAATTCAGTTCCCATGAGGAAATTAAAAAGAAATATGTCAAAGTACTGAAGTAATAATTTCTTTCAGTAGTAATTTATATGAGCATATAATATTTAAGAAAAATTATTTAATCTTAATGACAGGCAGCGTTGCAACTTTTCCCAAAGTTGACATTGAAAATAGATGATATTTGGGAGTACCCCCTTTTTTCCTAGACCAGTTTACTCTGTACATACTCATAGCTAGTCCTTTTACAGAGATTTGTTTCTAGGGGACTGGATATCTCTCATCTTCAGTTCTTGCTTCTATTGAAAGTATGGGGCCAGGGGAAAAAAAAAGAATGAGAAAAAGAAAATTTATGTCTTTTTTTGTTGTTGTTGGAGAGATTTTTGCTATAGGGCACGTGAGCTCGCCAGACAGAGACAGAGAGATAGAAAGCAAGAAATCACTCCCCCGGGGAGCAATGGCCATGCCGCAATCCCTTTTCCTCCATTCTCCTCTTGGGGTTTTGGGCATGCACCTGGCATGAGTTTTAAGCCACCAGGTCTGGGACATGAAGCGCGGTCAACTACATGGGAGTCCAGCCACATAGCCATAACGCTAACTGCTGGTCCTAAGAAAGTTAATGTTTTCTACTATAAATTTATGTTTTCATTATTCATTAGTGGAACACAATTTAGTATAGAAGTTAATAGATATTCTACCCTGGCCTATTCTTCTAAAAATTATTTTGTTTTCTATTTATT
This sequence comes from Tupaia belangeri chinensis, assembly GCF_000334495.1. Taxonomy (NCBI): domain Eukaryota; kingdom Metazoa; phylum Chordata; class Mammalia; order Scandentia; family Tupaiidae; genus Tupaia; species Tupaia belangeri. The sequence continues at coordinate 1,189,261 of NW_006205986.1, forward strand.
AATATAATTTACCAAAAGCTTAAATTAACACGTGTATGCATATGTACATATGCGCATATATATACATAGTTGTGTGCGTGTGTGTGTGTGTGTGTGTGTGTGTAAATATTTCCTGCCTCTTTCACCCTTTGCCCCTTCTCACCATGGTGGTTGACTACCTGATTCTGTCTCCCTCACTTCTTAATCTTTGAATTAAGGGGCTCTCTGTGCTGATTTTTGCTTTCAGACGTCCACTACGGGCTTTCAGATCACCGAATATTTTGTCCATTTACATGATTAAAAAAAAGAAAAAGAAAAAGAGTCAATGAGCCATTTTTCCCCACCCTTCCTTTGTTTTCTTCTCATTTTCATTCTTTGGATATCTATATCTAGTTTTCAGTATTTGAATCACTTGCTGATTGACGAATCTAAGTTCCCAGCTGTAAATGTAAGACAATAATTAAAGCCTTGCAGAGGTCTTGTGGGTATTAATCAGGTAGTAAAACGAATCATTAGAAGAGTTTTGGTATTGGAGCACTACTCAATCTGCATTTAAACCTTTCCCTTTCTCTTAGGAATTAAATCTTGTTTCTTTCTATTCTGTTTTCAATCGACTCTCCAACTCTGTTTTTTAACTTCTGTTTCTTTATCTTCTGTCCTTTTCTCCTTCACCTCCTTCATGCACTCCATTCTCCTTATTTTCCTTTTCTGTGTGTTACACATTGATTAGAGAAAGGGTACAAAATGACTTGATCACCATCAAGAATCAGGATCAGTCCCAATTCATGATCCCGTGTAAGTCACAGAAATGCGTCATGTATAACAATTACATCTGAAGGCTCCTTAAGTGAGAGAAATAAAAAGCTAGGTTGGATGCAAGTTAAAGCAGGAGCTTGGTGGTTTGGGGCAGTGGTGCATCAATAAAGTATAACCCATGCTCTGTGAGGTTGACTTACCTGAGAAGGTTCTGGGTTCACATCTGGAGACCTCCCTGAGCATGCTGGGCATATGCATGGCCACAATCCAGACCTGGCTGAATCTGGAGATGGATCACAGCATCAGGATCCTGTTGTCCATGCTGTCTCTCTGTCTCTGTTTCTTTCTTCATTTCTCCTGCTCATGGAAGAAATCAATACAATAAACACAAAAATTAAATAGCAGGTGCTTAGTAACCTGGTTATCTGGGATGAATACCGATGCTACTAATAATTACCTATATGGTTATAAATTCTCCAACCTTTCTGTACTTCAGTTCCCTCTCTTGTAAGAAGGGAGTAATAAGTTTCTTATAGAATAAATAGGTGTTTTAAACCAATGAGCACATGTGATGACGTTAAATGACATTGCGGATTTTGTGGATTACAACCTGACAAATATTAGAAAGTTGGGACCAGCAATTAGCATAATAGCCATGTCACTGGACTACCATGTAGTTGACCACGGTTCGAGTTCCAGACCTGGTGGCTTAAACTCATGCTGGGCGCGTGCGTGTGTGTGTGCGTGCCCAAGATATCAAGAGGAGAATGGAGGAGAAGGGATTGCGGTATGGCCATTCCTCCTAGGGGGTGATTTCTCGCTTTCTATCTCTCTGTCTCTGTTTCTGATGAGCGCACATGCCTTATAGCAAAAACCTCTTCCAAAAAATGTTTCTGTTTCAGCCTAATACAAAACATTCTTTTAAAAATGCGCATGGCCAGCTCTGTGGCATAAATGTAATGTGCTGCTCAAAAACAGCAATAAATAAATAAATAATAAAATAAATCTAAAAACAAAAAGCCAGATTCCACATGGTGACCTGTTCAACTCTGGCCTACTCAGTCAGAAACTTGCTGAGGATGCCCGTGAGTGCCCAAGAGTTTGGCCAAGAGTTTGGAGGACTGGAGGAAATGGATTGCAGCATGGCCTGACTCTGAGGAAGTTCTATCATCAGCTCTATTATGAATAAAGGAAAAAAAAAAGTTAATAAATTAATTCATTTAGTCATTAAACATTTTCCCTAAAAAATGGAGTATGGGGACTAGCAGTTGGCGTAGTGGTTATGTCACTGAACTTCCATGTAGTCAACCACGGTTCGAGTCCCACACCCAGAGGCTTAAACTCCCACTGGGTGCGTGTGCATGCCCAAGAGGAGAGTGGAGGAGAAGGAATTACAGTGTGGCCATCCCCCCTGAGAGGTGATTTCTCACTTTCTGTCTCTCTATCTCTCTCTGCCTTTCTGGTAAGCTCACGTACCCTATAGTCAAAACCTCTCCAAGAAAAAAAACAAACAAACAAAAAAATGGAGTATGATACCAATCACTCAATAAATATCAGCCTTTCTTGTTATGATCACTATATAAGAAGCAACAACAGCAAAATAAAATGTTTCCTCTGAAGTAGCAATAGTCTGAATGAAACCGGAGCCTTGAGAGTTTTTTTGGCTAGGGGATGAGCCATGCTGCGTGGAATGGATAGTGGCCCTTCAACAGGTATTGGCATCCTAATCTCTGGAATTTATGAATACTACTTACTTGGAAACAGAATCTTTGCAGATTAAATTAAATCTTTGTAATTAAATCAAGGATCTTGAGGGGGAGATTATCCTGGATTATCTGATCTGCTGGCATGTGTTCTTGCAAGAGTGAGTCGGAGAGTTCATAGACAGAAGAGTACATTGGAAGAAAAGGTTGGATGGAGTGCTACAAACCAAGGAATGTCAAGAGCAACCGGTGAAAAATAAAAGCAAAAAACGGTTTGTGCTGTGGAATTTCCAGAGGGAACTTGGCCCTACTGACACCTGGATTTAGGTCAAGCGCTACAGACTAGCTTCAGATTTCTGCCCCATGGATCTGGGAGACAATACATTTCTGTTGTTTTAAACCACCAAGTCTGCAGTAACTTATTCCAGACGCCCTAGGAAAATATAGGATACAACTAAATTTTGTGGCCAGAGTCAGGCAATTCAGAGAAGACAAGTTCCTGCTCTGAAGTTTTAATCCCTTGGAACCTACGAAATCTCATTTTCAAATTTCATGGATCCAATTGGCTGTTGCACTGGACCTTCAGGAAAGTCTGTGAAGTTGAAAATTGGCATTCTCCTAAATGCCTGCAAGTGTAATACTATGTGGATATCTCTCCCTGCCTGCTTGAGAACAGAGCCTCACGCTCTGTGTGCTGAGCGATTCACAGGCAAGAAATAAATAAATAAAAATTAAGATCAAATTAAATTAAATTACGAAGGCAAAATCAAAGACAACCTTACAAATACCTATGCATCCTTTCTGTATCAGCTGAAGGTGTTCAGCCAAACAATCCTAGTCAATTGTTTCTCCATGAGGTGAAAGAAAAGCAGCCCAGAGCAATCTGTGAAATACGAAGTCCATTCAAATCCTAAAAGCCTCAGTGAAGCATGAACCTAAGACTTTGGTTATGCTGCATATCCATCAAGGTTACTGCCCAGAAAGACATGTTTTAGTTTATAGTAAACAAGGTGCAAAAGGATGATAGATTTCAAATATGACCCTGACCCTTTCTTCTTCCCAGTATTCTTGAGTTTGTGATTTAAACAATAAGATAGAGTCAATCACTTGCTTACATTATTTCAAACAAACCTTTGCAAACTCTTAGTAAAACAACTTGTGGCGCCAGCAAGTGGCGTGGTGGTTAAGGTACTGGACTCCCACATGGCCAATCACGGTTCAAGTCTCAGACCTGATGGCTTGTTTCCTCACTTTATCTCTCTCTCTTTCATTCATCAAATTAAACAATAATAATAACAAATAAAATGAAATAAATCAATATTTTTTTAATTAATTAAATTTAAAAATTAACAACTTGTAACCTCCCTTCTTTTCTTTCTCTTTGTTACATCAACCAGTTTTGTTTAGTTTTCTTTTTAGAAAGTTTTTTGCTATAGGCTACATGCACTCACCGGAGAGGCAGAGAGAGAGAGACCAGGAAGACAGAAATCTTCTCCGCAGAGGGATGGTCACGCTGCAATCCCTTCTCCTCGGTTCTCCTCTTGAGATTTTGGGCACATGTGCACACACACACACCTGGTGTGAGTTTTAAGCCATCAAGTCTGGGACTCAACCTGCAGTCGACTACGTGGGAGTTCAGCGACTAAGTATTACGCCATCTGCTGGTCCCAATATATCAAATAGTTTTCTGGTCACCGTTTTAATAAGCACATGACTGAGAAAGTAGAAATTTGTTCATCCAGGTGATTCATCAGAAGCCCTGGGTCGAATAAATCACCTTTATTTCACTTTTTATGCCTCAGCCTTCTTTTTACATTGGCGTGAAAAACTGAGTTCTGATATATATTAGGTTTTATGCTGATCTAGCTTGATTCTTTCAGATGTTGTTCAAGTTTATCACACCTGAAAAACGCCCCTTTCGGACCACCTAAAAATCTAAAAGCTTCTGTCATGTATTTAAATCCGTAAATCAGGACTGACATTTTAACGAGACTCCTCCTCTCAACTTCCTCTTTTCTCCCCACTTTGTTTGAAAAAAAAAAAAAAAGCATGAATTAACGTTATTGTAAGGAACATGTGATTTTTCTTTTTTTAATCCTGGTATTCTATTTAAAACACTCTAAATTAATCTTAAAGCAAATGATTCTTTTGTTAAATAAACAACACAGATACAGTGGAAAATGATTTCTTTGTCAAGGAGGTATTATGAATAGCCATGCACCTTGGCTTTTCTGTGCTAATCCTCTGTGCATAGGACTAGGCCCTTGTGAAAATCCCCTTTGTCACATTGACCTCCACTGGAGGGAATGTCATAGGAGAGAGTAGAGGTGGGGGAAGTAAAAGGACAGGAGAAAATGTAAGGAGTAAAGAAAAAAGGCACAAAAGGTAAATAAGTAGAAGTAGTGAAAGGCAAAGAGTATAGAAAAGCAAAAAAAAAAATTGAGGAAAAAAGTATAAGTGGGAAAAAAGTTCAAAATGTTAAGGAAGACATCCAACCACCTCATCAGCTTTTTTTTTTTTTTTTTTTTTTTGGAGAGATTTTCACTGTAGGGCGCATGCGCTCGCCAGACAGACAGAGAGAGACATAGAGACAGAAAGCGAGAAATCACCCCCCAGGGGGGATGGTCACGCCGCAATCCCCTCTCCTCCATTCTCCTCTCGGGATCTTGGGCACGCACACACACGCGCCCGGCGTGAGTTTTAAGCCACCGGGTCCGGGACACGAACCGCGGTCGACTACGTGGGAGTCCAGCGACATAGCCATTACGCTAACTGCTGGTTCCCACCACCTCATCAGCTTTGAATAACCTTTGCTTACTTAGTCAAAGGAGATATAGTAACTTAGTTGTCTAATTAATGGAATCATTTAATTAATAGGAACTAGTTAGGGCTGGCAGGTGGCGTGGTGGTTAAAGGTGTTGGACATTGCCACATGGCTGACTGTGGTTTGAGTCCTGGACCTGGTGACTTGCTTACTCACTTTTTCTCTCTCCTCTCTCACTCTGTCCATTTCTGGTCAAATTAAATTAAATAAATAAAGTTAACACAATAAAAACAATTCTTAAAAACAGGAAATAGCCGATTATTTATTTCTATGTATTTGTCCGAATTACCAAGGTTGAATGTCTCCACAGATTGATTGAGTTTCAGTTGCCACAATTGCTCAGGTCGACTGCCTCCACTGATCAAATGTATGCCCATCTGTACATTTGCACATGGCAAGTTTCCATTTCGCTTGGACTCTCCAGCATCAGCCTAGAAGACGAAATAATGGGAAAACAACAATTTCAGCAAAATGAGATGTGCACCACTTTCATCGGCTTAATGACCTAAATCAGATACTTAACGATAGATCTCAGAATTGGACTTTGCAAAACCTAACTGTATCGTTCAGAGCTATCGTTTAGGTTGTGAAGAATGCAGCTCGTATTGCTCTGCTGCAGCAAAGAATTGAAGGAAAAAGAAACAAGCTGCTGAACATAAGATTTATTGAGAGAGAGAGAGAATTCCACAGCCGGAACAGGGCACTACTAGGGAAGGTGAGAAGACCCTAAATCTTTCCCAGGGTCTTCTTTTATCCTGTTTTAGACCTTTTATTTAGCCAAAATGTGTATCCCAAGGTCTGCTCCAGCTAGTCACTTTTTTGTCCTTGTTTTCCCAATTTTTATTTCATATGACTAATCTCATAACCATGGTAATTATTTTGAGGTTGATGAATGTTACACAAGAAGCATGTTTATGGGCCCTTCTTTAACCCTTTGTGTTAACCCTGGCGTCCTAATTAGCACCTAACAGATCTACTCCTTGCCCACACCGACAGGATAGAAAAATAATGAAGAGTGTAAGGTTTCCTTTTCTCCATCACGGTCCATTCCTCTTTTCAGTGGCAAAAGTACTGTGAACTTTTCAGCTTCGTGCCATTCATGGAGTTGTGAGGGTCCTTGTGTCGTGCAGGAGTCTGCTCTAGGAATAAGGAAGATATCAATTCTGCTGGCCTTTATTGTAACCGAGTTTAAAGAGACTCATAGTGACTCTACATCGTCCTTAGTCTTGGAGTCCATGTTAATAGGTGAAATCTTAGTAAAGTGAGTCTTTGACTTGTATCTTTTGCTTCACAATGAGTCATACAGAGCCTAACCTTTCTTGCCCAGATCCGCACAGCCACATAGCTGCAAAGACTCAGCAAAGTCTGGACCAGCAGATGGTGTAGTAGTTACATGGCTGGATTCCCACATAGTCAACTGCCGTTCAAGTCTTGGACCTGGCAGCTTAAAACACGCTGAGCATGCAACACACATGCCCCAAATCCCAAGAGGACAATGAAGGAGAAGGGATTGTGGGGTGGCCATCCCCCTGGAAGGTGATTTGTCACCTTCTGTCTCTCTGTCTCCTTTCGTCTCTCTATGAGCAGACGGGCCCGGTAGCAAAAATCTTTCTTAAAAAAAAAAAAAAAAGATTCAGCGAGGTTACTTTTAACTTCTATCAGTTAAGCATTAGATTCCATCTATTGTGAGAGAGGTAAAATGTTAGGCTTTATATGGCTCACTGTGAGGTAAAAGATACAAGTTAAAGACTCATTTTACTGAAGCTTAATCTATTAACATGGACTCTAGGACTAAGTACAATATAGAGTCACTTTGTTCTCGTATGGCTCAGAGTTTTTCCTGTCCTGTTTACCACGTTAAATAGCAAGGTCCTCCTCTCAACATTTTTGTTACCAAAAGGACCTGTCTAATGTCCTTCTGGGGTTTCTTTACTTCACAAACAAAAACAAACAAATAATAATAATAATAAAAAAACAACCCTCTTCACCTATGACTTCCTTTTGTTTTTCTTTCCTCTCTTCTCATGTTCTTCCTTTCTTTTTTCCTTTTTTCACTTCAGCCTTCTTCTACCTTTGAGAAAGGTATGCTCCATAATGCAGCTTGACTTAAATTATGACCCTGCTGCACTATTTCTTTGAGCTGCTATTTTCCCTGCCTGTTCCAGCTGCTGAGCACAATTGCTACAGCTCAATTATTAAAGAGATGCTAAAAATAGCTCAGTGCAAGGCAGTCGACAAAGAAAAATCATTCAAACACAGCAAGAGACACAACCTGGGCAGCAAGCTCGCACTGTTATTAGATCTTTAATTCTCCCCACCCCCCCTCCTTTCCCTTTATGCTTTGCTTTTCTTTCTTTCAGCAATAATAGAGTAATAGGCAGCTTAAAAGGTCTCTTTTTGTGTGTGTGCCCACAGGAATTTGCATAAGCTGATGACTGCCTTGCCATCTCAACAACTCCTTGGTAAAACAGCAGTCTTCCTTTAGGAGCCACATTACAGAGCAGCCTGTGAAGGAATTTGCAATGATTCTCTTCCTAGCAAGTGGCCTGTGAGTTCCATTCATAGAGACAGGTTAGTCTCTCAAGTGCCCCTCCTGAGATGCTGCAGAGTGTTTTCTTGAGGTTCAGTTTAAAAACACATGTTTAAGTATTAGAAACCAGAAATATCAGGGGGGGAAAATGGCCCAATACTATTATTCTCAGTATTGTCTCTTCTTCTTCAATGTACAGTACTATGTGACATTGCTTGACACCAAATTGGTCACCCTTCTAAGTTTTACTTTTCATATATATGCTTAATATATTTATATCTTATAATATTATAATATAATATATATTAATTGAATGTGTTCCTGTTTTCACAGAAAAGAGAGAAACATTGAGAGACATTGTGATCAATCTTGTAAAGCTCTAATATCCTCCGCACACCGGTTCACCAGTATGGAAGTGAGTATCTGATGTCAACTATTAAAGGTCATTATGTGTATATAATGATAAAAATATGTGAAGATGATAAAAGAGAGCCAGCTAGGTGGCATGGTCATTAAGGGACTGGATCCCACATGGCTGACTGCATGGTTTAAGCCCTGGACCTGATGGCTTGAAAAGCACCCTGGGTGCATGTGTGTGCATGTCCAAAATCCTGAGAAAAAATTGAGTATGGTTTTCTATGTGGCCATCCCCCTGGGGGAATGGGGCGATTCCTTACATTCCCTCTGTCTTTCTCTAGCAAAAACATATGTCCTACAGAAAAACAAAAACAAAACCAAGCAAACAAAAAAGATAGAAGAAAACAAAAAAAAAGTTCAAAAAGAAATATTAAAAAAAATAATATTGAACATTTTTGAGACTAACCAATGTCAAAGTATTGAAATCCGGGCAAATGAAGGAAAAGGACTAACACGTGGTGGTAAGAAAAGTTCGAATTGTTTATCTCCAAGCATCCAAACAAATACACACAAACACACAAAGTGATAATTGCCTGTTTACAATTTTAAAAAAGTCAGAAACAGAATTTTATGCAACTTTCAGTATGGCTAAAAAAAGGAAAAGAACATTTCTAGGAGTTATCACGGGAAAAAGTTGTATTTGTAAATAAGTTATTATTTCATGACAAGGAGGAAGGATAAATCATCCATGGACATCCAAGAATTGAGATTATTTACCATGCTTTATGGTCTGGAAGTGTTATCTGAAGAAATATAGTGGCCAACAGGACTAAATCCAAACAAAGATATCATGAGTGAAGAAGACATAACACTGGGAAAGAAAAAATTATGAAAAACAAAACCTATGCAAATAGAAGTATATTTTATTATTTATCGATAATTTATAAGACAATATAAATACCAGAAATAATTTCTGAAAGAGAAAAAATAATAAGGCAATAGGAGAAAAAGATCTAGGAAATAACACACTTTTGTAATAAAAGTAGGGAATAGTCATTAAGAAAGAACAATTGGGAAAATTAACTTAAAATGATTAACTATTCATTTTTTTCTTTTCAAAAATTTTTTCGCCATAAGTCTTATGTACTAGCTGGAGACAAGAGAGAAAAGGGGAAAGTGAGACAGCACCTCTTCAGATGTCCTTTTTCCTCCATTCTCCTCTTGGGATTTTGGACACACACACATTCATACTGGTGTTTTTCAAGCTGTCAGATCTGGGATTTGAACGGCACACTTGCTGTGTGGAATTCAGCTGTCTTAACCACCACACCACTGACTAGCTCTCAAATAATATTTATACGTATAAAAATACATAGATTTCTTGCTGTTACATTGAAGATAATTGATACTAAAATAGCGTAACAGTTTATTGAGAAATCAATTGAGAAAATGCTATATACCATCTAAGTGATAAGAAAAATATAGAAATCTTAAAAAGCAAAAGGCTTAAAAAATGCAAATACTAAAATTATTGACCAAAAAAAAAATCAAAAACAAACAAGTAAGTGTGCATCAAACTAAAAAGTTTCCACACAGCAAAGGAAACAATCGGTAAAATAAAAAGGTATCCTATAGATTGGGGGGGGGGGAATTGTTGAACCATATGTAATCATGCATCCCATAACAACATTTCCATCACTGATAGACTACATAAGGATGGCGATCCTATGAGATTATAATAGAGACGCGACCAGCAGATGGCATAATGATTACTTCATTGGATTCCCACATAGTCAATGGTGTTCTAAGTCCCGGACCTGGCAGCTTAAAACTAATGCCAAGTGCATGTGTGTGTAACCAAAATCCTCAGAGGAGAATGGAGAAGAAGAGATTGTGGTGTTCCCATCCTCCCAGAGGTGGTGATTTCTCACTTTCCATCTCTCTGGGGAGCACACATGTGCCCTATAGCAAAAATCTTCCTAAAAACATTTTATATATATATATATATAAATATACATAAAATAGAGCTGAAATTTCCTATAACCTATTGTAGTCATCGTAATGTCATAGTACAATGCACACTTATGTGCTTGTAGTGATGCTTGTGTAAACAAACCTACTGCATATGCAATGTTGTATCAGCAGCAGCCTCATACATCTCATGTCTCTCTCTCTCTCTCTCTTTTTTTTTTTTTTTTAAGAGAGGCTTTTGCTATAGGGCATGTGTACTCACCCTGCAACAGAGAAGCAAAAAGTGAGAAAGGGGGATGAGCACATCGCAATCCCTTCTCCACAATTCTCTTCTCAGGATTTTGGGCATGCACATGCACACGCCCAGCTTGAGTTTTAAGCTTCCAGGTCCAGGATTTGAAACACAGTCGGCTACATGGGAGTCTAGTGGCATAACCATTATGCCCTTTGCTGGTCCATACTGTGTCTCTTCATTGCAACATTCTCTCTGTGCTTGATTTACTTTCATGTTGTTTTATTCCTTATTTCTCTTCCGGTTAGTCAAGAGGTGGAGATCAAAGGCAGAGGAATTGTCAATTCTGACTGTGTAGGTCTAGGAAGACATGTTAAGTGAAATAAGCAAAAAGAAAGAAAAATACTGCCTGTTCTCACTTCTATGTGGATTCTAAAAAAAGAAAAAACACTGACTATGTAGGAACATAATACAATAGTGGTTACCATAGTGGATACCAGGGTAGTTGGGGGAGTAGGGTATAAAATTGAAGCTATGTAGAGTGATTAAACCCAAGAGATATAATGTACAATATGAGGACTACAGTTTCATATTGTATACCAGTACTTTGACAAGAGAGCAAATTTTAGGTACTTTTACCACAAAAAGAAGAAGAAGTAAAATAAAAGAAAGGGATAGTGGGGGAGCTGGCAGGTGGTGTGGTGGTTGGGGTGCTGGACTCCCACAGGGCTGACTATGGATCAAGTCCTGGACCTGGCAGCTTGCTTTCTCACTTGCCCTCCCTCTCTGCCTCTTTCTCTGGCCAAATTTCAAAACAGTAATAATAAATAAAATTAAATAAAATAATTCTTTGAAGAAAAGAAAGGGATAGTGAGTATATTAATTTACTCAACTGTAGCAATCACTTCACTATGTACATGTCTGTCAAGATAAGTATGTCAAAACACCATGTTAATAGCTTAAATATATACAACAAAAAAATTATATCTGATAACTATTATAATATTTAGGGTTTGAGACTAAATTCAAGATTAAAAACAAATACTCTTGGTTTGGTTAAAAAGTCAAAATTGAAATATCCTCTCCATTTGAGATTTGCCTAAACTAATGTAATGCAGGAGTTAAAAAAAATAATGAAAAATATAGACAGAGAACATAGTAGGTAGAAGTTTATTTTCCTGATCTATTCTTAGAACAAAAATTATTGGAGTGAGATCACACCAGAATGATTTGGTTTATGTCCATAAATTACTGGAATTCTGCTTTCAGAGGAGGTACTAGTAACTTGTTGCTCACCAATACCTGCTTGAATACACTGGAAAGCTACCTAAGCCACTAGGGCTTGAAGAGATGGAGTTCCACACAGAAAAAGAGCTCAGTGAGTTAAACAAAGAACTTTCTATATATCACTTTTTCCTTCAGACAATTTGCAAAATCTTAGTATATAGAGAGAGGCTGAAAAGTTGAAGAATGGAATGCAACTAGTGCTCAGGGAGCAAGAAGACCCTTTAGCAATTCCCTATGACTGAGAAGTAAAAATTATACTTCTGGTCTGCCACTGCATCTAGGACTTGAGAGGCCAACATCCCAGAACAAAAGGAAGTGCTGAAAAATGGGTATGACATTTTTTTTTCCCCTCCCATTGCTGATATTTAACCTTCCCAGGGTGACCGATGTAGAAACTGTTTGGTCAGCGGCTGAAAAGTAGAGCAAAATTTTAGCAGTCTTACTGTGCTAGGGATAGCTAAAATGGAGTTCAGGTCCTGCCAAGGAGAAGTTGCCCTAATAAACTCAGTTCCCATTTGGCATCCTTGGTGGATTAAAAAGGTAATCAAATTTAAGTAGGTTAGGCTTTATCAGCAGTGTATCTTTGGCCTGATATAGCTGATTTGACCTCATTCTAGATGTCTTTCAGTGGATTATAGAAATGGTCTCTGGAGAATGACACTCTCATTCAGAACTTCTACAGTTGTTTATGTAAAATCCCCAGTATTCAGGGGGAAAAAAAAAAGCCTATTAAAGCCTCAAACTGAGCTGTTACATTTTTGACCCTTAAGTTTATTATTTACTTTCTATTATCATATCTTGGGTTACTGCCCCATCATCTTCATGAGATGCTTAAACTCGGGAATTGATAGTTATTCATAGTTATTATTGCTTCTCCTCTTCTTCACCCTTTTTTACCTATGACTCAAATCCATCAGCAAATCCCATTGATTTTACTCATCAATATTCCATCATCTTTCCACTTTTTGCATTTTCACTGCTGCCAGTCAGATACAAACCTTATGTTTTCCTTCCTTTCTTATTTTCTTTCTTTTTTCTTTTTCTTACTCTTTTTTAAACAATTTTCTTGAGTTCATGTGCACTTGCTGGAGGGAGACACGAGAGAAAGTGAGAAGACACCTCCCATAGGAGATGGTCAGACCACAGTCCCTTCTTGTCCATTTCTCCTTTTAAGATTTTGGCATGCACATATGGGCACCTGGTGTGTTTTTCAGTCCATCATGTCTACTACTTGAACTACACAGTTGGCTGTGTGGGATCCAGCTGCTTTAACCACCAGGCTACCACTTGACTCTCATTTCTAATTTAGGCTGGTGCCATCCAAAAGAAATATAATACGAATCACATAAGCAGTTTTAAATTTTATAGTAGGAAATGTTGGGCTATACTATAATTTGTAAACTAATATGTCCCAAATATTATATTTTAGCATGTAATCAATATTTTACCAAACATAATATTTTAGCATACAATCAATATTTTAAAATATTAATGTGATATTTTACTTTTTTATAGTGTGTCTTCCAATCCAATGTGTATTTTAGCACACTTCAATTTAATTGTTAAATTTTCAGCAGAGCTATGTAATCTATAGTTTATAAAGTTAACAATTTAAAAATTCATTTAAAATTCCAAGTTATTACAAACCTACTCAAAAGTTTTGAAATATCTGAACTGAGTGTGAAAAACTAATTTATCTTTGATATTCACATCCACACTTACAAAACTGGTTCATGGCTTTAGGATATTTTATTTAACTTATAAATAAAATCATCAGTTTCAACATTGTCCTACTCATGTAAATTTTATTAACTCATACGAATAACTTGTTTTTGTTAATATCAAAGTAAAGGCACATTCTATACATTAAAAAGAGACTATATAAACATCAACATAAGAAAGTATTTTCATTTTTTAATTTTATAGCCAATTTCTGTAACACTATCAATTATAATAATAATCCGCATATGGATTTAAGTTTGAAACAATATAAAATTACTAATCATATAATATAAAAACTTGTAATTTCCATATTAATTCACATGTTGAGTTAGATCACATATAAGTAATTATTTTCTTTAGAGATTCAAATTTAACTAATCTATATGCAATATTATATCAGTGAAAAAATAAATTATGCTGTCATTTTTGTCTTTAATATTTTGGATATTTAAATTGTTTAACTCTTCACTTGCTCTACTAATTCAAATAATCGAATATTGAGCAAACATATATGTCTCTGTTTCAAGAAAGTGTTGACTTGGGGTCTCAATGGTGGTACAGCAGTGAAATACTAGTCTCTGTGAGGCAATTCCTCTTGAAAGATTTCTCAGTTCAGGTCTGGAGACCTCCTTGAGTACATTGAGCACACATTTGCCATAATCTGGGGATAGCTGAAGGTTGAGGATGGATAATAGCATCAGAATGTTGTAGGAAATGTTATTTCCCTCTCCCTCTCTCTCTTGCTCTCTCATTCATGGAAGAAATAAATAAACTTTTAAAAAATTAGAGTTAACAGTATAATAAATCTGTAATCATTTTTTTTTAATTTAACCAAGAAACACTGGCAAAAAACACATTTTTGTCTTCATTTTTACTGACAATGTCCAGTGGATGAGTTATAATATTTCAGTGTTTATATGGATACATTTTATTTAATATATCTGTAGTATTTTTAGAGTCTGCTATAAAGAATTGGGTCCAAATATTTTTAACATGTTTCATACAGTGGAACAAAATGAAAAAGGAAGCATCCTACTGTGTGTGTGTGTGTGTGTGTGTGTGTGTGCATGTGTGTTTTATTTAGAAAATTTTGCTATAGGGCATGTATTCTTGCCAAAGAGACAGAGAGAGAAAGTGAAAAATCTCCCCTCAGGGGGAATGGCCACTATGCAATCTCTTCTCCTCCACTCTCTTATTGGGATTTTGGGCATGCATGCAAACACGCCCAGTGTGAATTTCAAAGTGCCAGGTCCAGGACTCGAACCTCAGTCAGCCACATGGGAGTCCAGTGCTCTAACCACTACGCAATGAACTTTGTTTTAAATTTATGACAAGCCCTGATTTTTTTTTTTTTTAGCTAAACAGCTGGAGCACTGTTTATCTTAATATAAAGCATACCTCATAAAAATGATCTTTTGAGAGATGTAAACAGTTCAGTAATGAATATGACACAGTTTCTCTCTCTCTTTTTTTGTTTTAGGTCTTTGCCATAGAACACATACACTCACCAGAGTGAGAGACAGAGAAAGACAGTGAGAGGGAAAATGAGAAATAGCCCCCTGGGGAGATGGCCAAATTACAATCCTTGCCCCTCCTTTTTCCTCCTGAGTGCCCAGCATGATTTTCAAGCTGCCAAGTCTGGGACTCAAACTCTGGGCAATCATGTGGGGTCCAATGCCTAACCACCATGCTACCTGCTGGTCCCAGTACCATTTCATATTTTAGTCTGTGAATTTAAAACATTTCTCAAAAAATGCAGGAGTCCTTTGTCATAAGCCATATCCAAATCTTATTTAGGCAAAGTCATTTAGATCATGTAAACACCTAAAAATAAGGAAAAAAATAAATAATATTGTGCTAACATAAAATCAGGCACATGGACTAACAAAACACAATAGAGAACTCAAATCCAAACATTTACAATCAACAAGGTGCTAAGAACATGCAATGAGGGGAAAAACACTCTCTCAATAAATGGTGTTTGTGGAACTGAATACATTCAGGGGGGAAAAATCAGACATTTACCTATCACCATATAAAAAAAGAACTCAAAATTAATTTGAGACTAAAATGTAAGACCCAAAATTATAAACTAACAGAAGAAAACTTAGGGGAAAAGATCCATGATAGTGGTCTGAACAATGGTTTTCAATGTAACCTCAAAAGTATCTACTTATTTTTGCAACAAAGGCAAAAATAGACAAATGGAATTTCATTAAACTAAGAGACTTCTACACAGCAAAGGAAAACTATCAACTGAACGAAGAGGCAACCTACAAAATGAGAGAAAATTTTGCAAACTATACATTTAATAAGAGGTTAGATCTATAATATATAATGAACTCAAATATCAATAGCAAGAAAATAAATATTCCAAATAAAAAATGGTCAAAAGACCAAAATAGCCACTTTTTTTTCTTTTTAGAGACATGTTTTCGCTATTGGGTGCACGCACTTGCCGGAGAGACTTAGAAACAGAGAGACAGAAAAGTAAAAAATCACACCCCAGAGGAGATGGCCATGCCACAATCCTTTCTCCATTCTCTTCTTGGGATTTGGGGCATGCATACACATATGCCCAGTGCAAGTTTAAGCCACTGGGTCCAGGACATAAACCATGATCGATTATGTGGGAGTCCAGCAACATAATCATTACACCATCTGCTGGTCCCCCAAATAGTCATTTCTTAAAAGAATGCATACAAATGGTCAATAAGTGTATGAAAAAATGCTCAACATCACTAATCATCAGTGCACTGCAAATTAAAACCACAATGAGCAACCACCTCCCTCCTATTAGAATGGTTATTATCAAGAAAAACAAAAGGTTACAAGTATTGGAGTGGATATAGAGAAAAGGGAGTTCTTTTATTCTATTGGTGGGAATATAAGTTAGTATAGTCATTAAGAAAAGAAGTATGGTTGTTCTTCAAATCTGAAAATAGGCCCAGCCTGGTGGTATAGGTCAGAGTAAGCTAAACTCAGTCCTGAAAGCCACATGACTGACTCTAGGTTTTGATACCTGGGTCAGCCTGAAAACTTCCTGGGTTGAGAACCAGCAGTTAGCATAATGACTATGTTGCTGGACTCCCACGTAGTCAACTGTGGTTCACGTCCTGGACCTGGTGACTTAAAACTCATGCCGGGTGCGTGTGCGTGCGTGCCCAAGATCCCGAGAGGAGAATGGAGGAGAAGGGATTGCGGTGTGACCATCCCCTCTGGGGGGTGATTTCTCGCTTTCTGTCTCTATGTCTCTCTCTGTCTGTTTGGCGAGTGCACGCACCCTATAGTGAAAATCTCTCAAAAAAACCCACAAAACTTTCTGGGTGCATTTATTTATGCCCACCCAAGATCCTAATGAGCTAGAGTGTTGAGGATAGGAGATTGTGATATGATAAGCTCCTGTCAAGAGTTCTTATCTCTCTCCTCCTTATCTCTTTTTCTCTCTTGTGCACATACATGTGCTCCCTAACATGAATAAAATAAACTTTAAACAAATATTACAATAGAATTACTGTAGGACTAGCAGGTAGTGTGGAGATTAGAACTTCTGGGTCCCATATGGCCAACTGCGCTGTTCAAGTCTTGGACCAGGTGGCTTGAAAATTATGCTGGGCATGTGTTCATGCATGCACAAAATCCTGAGAGAAGAATGGAAAAGAGGGGATTGTGCCATGGCCCTGTCCTTGGGGAGGAGGTCTGGAGAGTGATTTCTTACTTTCTCTCCCTTTCTGTATCTCTCTGGTGGAGCACACATGCACTATAGCAAAAAAAAAAAAAAAAAAAAAAAAAAAAAAAAAAAATTAAATGGAATTACTATAAAAATCTAACAATTTCTTTATGTGGACTATTTGCAAAGAAAATGAAACACACACATACACACCCACACACACATACAATGGAATACTATTGGCCATAGAAAAGAATGAAATCCTCTTATTTATGACGACATGGATAAAAGTGGAGTACATTATGTTAAGTGACATAAACCAGGTACAAAAAGAAATATACCACATGATCTCACCCATGTAGAACATTAAAAAGTTGACCTTATAAATGTAAAGAATAGGATGATAGTTTACAGAGCCTGAGGAATTAAGGTGGAGGGAGAGATGGGAAAATGTTGATGAAAAGATATATAATTAGATAGGGTGAATAAGTTTAAAAGATCTATTGTACATTGTGGTGACTTCAGTTAATGATATGTCATCACTCTTATAAAATGCAGAGAGTGGGTAAGTGTACTCATCACCAAAATGATAACTATTGGAAGTAATACCTTTGTTAATTAGCTCGGTTGAACTATATATATTCTTCAAAACATCATGTTGGGAAGCAATAAATACATGCAATTTTATCTGTCAATTTTTTTAAAGAGTTTTTGCCTTAGGGTGTGTGTGCTCGCCAAAGAGAGAGACAGTAAGACAGAAAGCGAGAAATCACCCCCCTAGGGGGAATGGCCATGCAGCAATCCCTTCTCCTCCATTCTCCTCCCAGGATCTTGGGCATGCATACACGCCCAGTCTGAGTTTAAGCCACTAGGTCCAGGACTCAAACCATGGTGCACCATGTGGGAGTCCAGCAACGTAACCACTACACCATCTGCTGCCCCCTTTATCTGTCAGTTTAAAAGTCAGAAAATAAAACTAAAAACTTTGCCCAAGTGACATTTTAAATAACTTTCTAAAATTATGACTAAAATGTAGGTTCCTTTTACCATGTATCTGTTTAAACCTGGTTTTCTTTCTTTTGTATCAAATTCCAATCCATTTCATAGTTAGCCAATGTTACAATCTCAGATTCTCTTAACACTCAGCTTAAAAAGTTTGGACACTTAATTTTGATTATAGGGCTTGTGCAGTAGCTGGACAAAGAGAGAGAAAGAGAAAGGAGGGAAAGTGAGAAAGCACCTCCAGTGAAGAGTGCATACCGCAATCCCTTCTCCTTCATTTTCCTCTTGGGACTTTAGGCCCTGCATACACACATGTTTTTCAAGTGGCCAGCTCCAGAACTCAAACTGCATAGTCAGCTGTGTGGGCTCCAACTGCCTTAACCACCACACCACTCACTGGCCCTGATTACAATTCTTAATATTGTCTTTTTTTCTTCTTTAATTATTAAATTTCATATTAATCTGCTGCAGAAAATTACTATTTCTATTTATAATAAAATTGTGACATATTCTCCTTTCTCTTCTTCACTTCACTGTTTTGGATAATCTAATACATTTCCACTGAATTCTGCATAAGTGGTATGCCTCTGTTTTAAATTTTGCCTATACTTATTTTTTAATTAGAAAGATAACTTAATCATGCAATAATTAAAACAATGAGTACTTGAATTTAATTTAAATTACAATTTGAATAAGTATCACTGTAGTGCATGTGATCTGTACAATGTATTGAAATAATTACATTACACTGTTATAATAGTGCAGAAGAGGAAAAAAAAACATTTGAACTGAATAAATCCATTAACAGGGTCTATGCTGGAGAAGTATTGATGTTTAATCTTAGCAATAACATAGGTATCTGAACCTGACATGCACATTACAACAGAACTATTAATGTAAAAATGTAGCCTATGAAAACAATTAAGTTACATTTAATGGAAAATATCTTATACTTATTTGGTTTTTAAGCTTAAAGTAAAACTAATTAAAATTGGGGGCTATCAGATGGCATGGTGGTTAAGCCTTAGACTCCCACATGGCCAACCATTGTTCAAGTCCCAGACCTGGCAGCTTGCTTTCTCATTCCTCCTCTCTCTATGTCTCTGTCTCTCCCTCTACTCAAAAACTACGACTACCAATAAATTAAAGAAACTTTAAGAAGGATAACTAATTAAAATGAAATAAAATTAAGTATTTTTTTCTATCACGTTTGTGACATTTTTATTGCTCGAGATTCATATATTTAAAGACAACTGTCATGGACAGCACAGAGACAGACCATTGCCCATGAATTCTAATTTGTCTTCCTGTTTTCTTTCTTCCTGCTCACTAATTAATTTTGCACAACATAGCTCTTTGAAAAGTGGTCTTTGTAAAATATAAAGGAGACAATGTTCCTTTCCTTTGTAAATCTTTCCATTCTTGCAATAATTAGCAAATATTTCAAATTTCTTACCATTTTCTCCCCAGCCTTAGAAGATACAGCCCTTCTTCCCTCTCCAACTACCTTTCCTGCTTTGACTCACACAAATTTTGTCCCAGCCCTACGGCATCTCATTTTTTGAATTTTATATTCAAGAATATCTAAAACACATTTCTGCTAAAAAAAGACTACACATCTGCTTAATTTGGATTAAGCTATGCCCACTTCTCAAAACAAAAATTTTAATTTTGGTCTTAATGTTGTCCTTATTAACACCATTTCTTTGAAAATGTTGTCTCTATCACACTTGGTCATTTTCTTCCTAGGACTTAGTTTTGCATAATTTTATAGTGAGTGGTGTTATGGTTTATCTATTTACTAAAACCTTTAACATTCATGAGGAAAAAAATAAATGATTAATATGTTAAGGGCTTTAACAGAAAAATATAAAACCATGTAATAATATAATAATAGATGAGAATAATATAATAATAGAGAAACACTAAAGAAGGAACAAAAGGAAATGCTAGATATGAAAAAGTTACAAATGAAGAATATCTTTCATTCAATAAGTTTCAATAAGGTCAGAAAGGATTGGTGAGCCTGGAAACATGGAATTAGGAACTTTTCAACAAAAAAGCAAAGGGAAAAACAAATGAAATAAACATAACAAAACACCCAGGAACTATGAGAAAAATTTAAAAAGCATAATATATGCTTAATTAAAATGACAAAAAAGAGAAAAAGAACAGAGGATGATAAATATTTTATTAAAAGTAAATGAGAATTTATCAAAACAAATAACAGATAAAAAACCACAGATCAGATCTGTTTACTACATGAGTGGCTTAGAGAACCTCAAGCATAATGAATATCAAAAGAATATATCCTAAATATAATATTCGAAATGCAAAAAAAAAGACAAAGAGAATATCTTGAATGAAGAAGCAACTTTATCAAAAAAATTACAGATAATTTCTTATCAGAAAGTACGTAAGAAGAAAATGGAGTCAAATTCATTCCAGAGGGCAAAATTATTGAATGGGGGGAAAAAAAACCCACCAAACCAGAATTTTATATCAAAGGAAACTATTCTTCAAGAGTAAAAGAGAAATAGAAACCATCTTTGACAAACAAAAATAAAAATAATCATTACTTGTAGTCCAGTCTTGCATAAAGTGTAAAACAATCTTTATTGAGAAGGAAAATCATATAGGTCAGAAATTCAGATATACATAAAGAAAGTACATCAGGGAAGAAATAAAGGAAGATCAAATGAAGTAGTTTGTTTTTATTATCTAAATTTTATTAAATTATATTGCTTATGTTTTAAAAAATTTCTTACTAGAATTTGTTTTTGTTTTTAAATTTTCTCATCTTTTTTGTTTGTTTGTTTGTTTTGGAGAGGTTTTTCTATAGGGTGCATGTGCTGGTTGGAGAGACAGAGAAACAGAAAGTGAAAAATCACCCCCTAGCGGGGATAGCCATGCCACAATCCCTTCCTCCCCATTCTCCTCTCGGGATCTTGGGCACAAGTGAACACATGCCTGGCATGAGTTTAAGTCACTGGTTTGGGACTCAAACCATGGTGGACTACATGGGAGTCCAGCGACATAACCATTTCACCAGCTGCTGGTCCCAGGTTTCTTATTCATAATAAAAAGATAATTGGGCCAGTTCTGATGGCCTAGTGGTTAAGGGAGCCAGATGCCTCATGGCTGATCATGATTTAAATCTCAGCCCTAGAGACTTGAATGACACATTGGACACATGTATCAGCATAACCCCAAGTCCTGACAGGATGGAGAAATGGAACAGGAGACATTGCAGTATGGCCATGCCCCACTGGGGCTGCTTTCTCCTCTCTGACTCTCTGGTGAGCACATGCATCCTCTGGCAATAACAAAATAAATCAATATTTTTTTAATTAAGAAAATATAACTGTTAAATGAATAGTAGTAACTCTGTATTCAGTGATTATAGCATATGGTAAGTGAAATAAATGACACTTCAATCCCTTCTCCTCCATTTCTCCTTCTTTTTGGGACTTTGGGCACGTAGGCACAGATACCCTGCATGTTTCTCAAGCCACTGGGTTTGGGACTCAAACCACCAGCCCATCATGTGGGTTTCAGCAGCCTTAAACACCACTCCAGTAGCTGGCCCTGATAGATTATATTGTATTAACTCATGAAAGACAGAACGCTTTCCCTTTAAGAATGCATACAAGTCTAGGATAACCTCGCCAGCCAACCATTTAATTCAACATCATACTAGAAGCCTTAGATAGTACAACAGGACAAAATGCAATAACATACACAGATTGAGAAGAAAATCATAAAACTGTATTTGCAAACAATCAACATTTAACAGACACAGAAATGAAGTTATCCGTTGGTGATAATGGATATGGTAATATCTTTGACTTGACTAATATGTCCTGTCTTCATGCTGGGAAAAACTAGGTTGTGCACTATAAAGATGTGTAGTGATTCAATGTAAATCAGACCAAATAAAATTTTAAAAACTGTATTTGCTAATAACATGATTATCTATGTAGACAATCCCAAAGAATCCAGCAAACTCCTGTAATGAATAAATGAGGATAGTAATGTCACAGGAAACAAGTTCACATGCAAAAGGAAGTTGCTTTCCTAAATACTCACAATGAACAATTGGAATAACAAGTAAAAAGTTAATATCATTTACAATAGCACTCCCCCAAACTAATACTTAGCTAGAAATATACCAAAATATGGATATTACATAGATCTTATATGCTGACAATTACACAACTCAAAAAATCTTAACCTGCAGACAATTACACAACTCATGAAATAAATTAAGTGATCTTAATGAGACAGGAGTTAGACCCCATTCATAGGTAGACAGCGAAGCCCTCGCCTCCCAGAGAGAGTCACTTTGCCAGGTGACTTCCAACCATTCCTCTCTCCTACTCACCTTTGCCTTTAGACATGCAGATCCTGTTTTCTTAAGACATAGATTCTCCTAGAATGATCTATAGATTTCCACAGTGCTTACCAAAATACCAGCACACAATATTTTTAGATACTGACAAACTGACTCTAAAGTTTACATGAACAAGCAAATGACCTAGAACTGTGAGCATAATACAGAAGTAAAAGAACACGTTTCAAAGGATCACACTACTAAACTTCAAGACTTATTATAAAACTGCAGTAATCAAGACAGCTCGGAATTGGCTAGAGAATGAACACTTAGATCAATGGAACAGAATAGAAAGCCTAGAAATAGACTCACACAAAAAGAGTCAACTGATCTTTGACAAAGGAAAAAAGGCACTTCACTGGAGAAAGCATAGTCTTTTCAGTAAATGGTGCAGGAACAATGGGATGTACATCTACCGAAAAAAAAAAAAAAATCTAGACACAGATCTTACACCTTTTACAAAATTGACTCTGGTGGATGATAGACCTAAATATAACATGCAAAACTATAAAACTATTTTTAAGAAAACAGGAGAAAATCAAAATGACCTTGGATGTGATGATAGTTTTAGGTACAGCACTAAAGGCATGATGCATAAAAGGAAGAAAAGAATAAAGTGAACTTTTATCAAAATGTATATTTTTACCTTGAGAAAGGCACTGTTAGGAGAGTGAAAAGACAAGCCCCAGACAAAATATCTGTAAAATACAAAAAATTAATTTCAAAGCAAAATAGTAAAAGTGCAACCTAAACTCAAGCTTATTCTTCAAAAGTATTTAAAGTAGAGGGCCGGTAGGTGGCATGGTAGTTAAAGTGCTGGACTGTGGGACCAGCAGTTAGCGTAATGGCTATGTCGCTGGACTCCCACGTAGTCAACCGTGGTTCGCGTCCCGGACCCGGTGGCTTAAACTCATGCCAGGCACGTGTGCGTGCGTGCCCAAGATCCTGAGAGGAGAATGGAGGAGAAGGGATTGCAGAGTGGCCATCCCCTCTGGGGGGTGATGTCTCGCTTTCTATCTCTCTGTCTCTCTCTGTCTGTCTGGCGAGCACACGCACCCTATAGCAAAAACCTCTCAAAAAATAAAAAATAAATAAAGTTCTCAAAAAATAAAAAATAAAGTGCTGGACTGCTGCATGAGTCACCGTGGTTTGAGTCCTGGACCTGGAGATTTGCATTTTCACTCTCTCTCTCTCTCTGTCTTTCTCTGGTAAGGGTACGTGCCCTATAACCAATTTAAGAAAATAATAATAATAAATACATTGAGTGGCTAATTTTTTGAAACAAAAACATACTTAAAGCCGAGATAAGCTTTTTGTTGAGTCATCCAGGTAAGAAAAAAAAATAATCACCAGATTACCAGTTAGAAAAGTGATACAGCCACAGGTGTAAATGGGTATTGAAACTGTAGGAAGCTATCCCTTGACTCAAGCCAATATATGTATCTTAAAAAATAATTAAGTTTGAAATGCTGTTCCAAAATACTAACATAACTGTCTACATAATTCATTCTGAATTATTTTCTGAGTGAATTATAACAGATCATTTCTTTGCTATTTATGTGTTCTGAAACAAAGACAAAGATAGAATGTTTTCTAATTAATTTATTTGAGAGTTTTTTGCTATAGGGCACGTGCGCTCGCCAGAATGACGGAGAGAGACAGACAGAAAGCGAGAAATCACCACCAAGGGCGATGGCCATGCCGCAATCCCTTCTCCTCCATTCTCCTCTCGGGATCTTGGGCACACGTGCACACATGCTCAGAGTGAGTTTAAGCCACTGACTCCAGGACTCAAACCATGGTCCACTACATGGGAGGCCAGCGACATAGCCATTACACCAATTGCTGGTCCCTCTAATTAATTTTGATGAAGGAAAAATTTCTGGGAAACAGATCTGATTGAAAATATTTCTCATTGAAGACATTTTGTTTTATTTTACAACATAATCCAGGTGTCCAACAATCTCATATATATTTGTTAAAGTAAACATTTCTAAAAAATAGAAAGCTCTGTAGACAAGGAATAAATATGACACTAAAAACTGTATTCATGTTAAGTATAAAAGGTATTACAGTATTTTTAAAGTCTTGATATAACCTCATTATATGAATATATTAATATTTGGTCTGCATTCAGGTTTATTAACATTGCAATGAAAAATGTGGTCCCTATGGTAGATGCTAAAAATGGTAAAAAATTTTTGAATAATATTTAACATATATATTTTACAAAACTTTTCAGCATAAAAGAAATAGCATGTACCTGCGTAGTCTATCCCAAACCCATAATTGACAGTTAATATAATGATAAAAGTTAATAGGAATTGATGTATTTTCGATAAAGTTGAGAATAAAAATAGAATAAGAGGATCATGTCTTGATGTTTATCTAGCCCTTATTGGCTAGAACACTGCAATCAGACATGATTATTTAGTAAGTGATATAAATTACCATGCCCTATTATTGAACAAGTGCTAACATTTTAGTATAGAACTAAACATATAATATATGCATGGTAAATAATAGTTACTATTAGCAACAGTGTTTACTTAGAAATAAAAGCGAGAAGTGGCAAAACTATTAGAACCATTAAAGTATTTCACTAGGAGAGTAGTTTAAAAAATTATATACAGACATGAAGGGCTTGAAAGAAAATAAGATGGAGATAATAAGGGGAAAGGTCCCAGTCATTACATAAATAAAAATAAATGTTTAACAAGTAGTAGTTGTATAGAGTATTTTTGGAAATGATATAACACTGCTCATTATTTGATCAATGGGAAACCTTTACACGAAATTATATGCTTATCACCTTCTCAGATGTTTAGTTCCAGTACAGTACAGATGTTAATTCTATCCAAGTTGATTTTACTTAACATGCTATTGGAATTACATGAGGAAATTGGGGGAAAAAGTATATTTTGTAGTTCATATGCAGAAAGAAAAATAGAAGAGGAAATTGAAAATTTGGAAATAAAAAAGAAGAATGAGGGCCAAATTTGGCAAACAGACAAACAGAACAGTGAAAATGACTGTGCTGAGACAGACCTAACCATTTATTATAACCACTTATTATGCAATATAATTAGAATTCAAGCAAGGGATAAAATAATTAATTCAATAAATTGCGTTTGGACAAGTTGGGACGGTCTGTTATCATCCCGTCTCACATTATATTAAGTGTAGATGTACTAATATCCAATTGAAATAAAATAGATTTATAAAAATAGGAATCATAGATATAATTTTGGGTTGCAAGAGGTATTTCACATTATGACAGTAGACACAGAGACCATAATATCAAATACTGACAGATTTTATTACCGAAAAACTAACAGTTCTTCTGTTTGTTTTTGATGATTGCTTTCCAAATGCTTCGCATTTAATAGCACATCCCTACAAAAAGAAAATATCCACACACACTTCCCTCACCTAAAGACATTACAGGAGGCTTTTAGAAAGCATTTAGGATTTTTCAGACCTTGAAAAAGAGCGTTACACTTCCAACAGCAATTAAGTTATAAATCTATCCGATGACATAGCTTCAATTTAAGTACATCATAGTGAAATTAGCTGGGTAATGTTTCATCTTGTGTGTCAGGCAGAGTGTCTTTTGCATCAGAGCTCTTATTCAAGAGTTCTTCTTTTAAATGAGGTAGAAGTTCTGCAAGACCACATGGTATTGTAGTCATCAATCTTTGCTTCCCTGGGGAAAACTTAATTAGTGGTTAAAGAGACTGTTTTCTTTCACCAAGAGACATGCATGAAGATGGTTTTGTATTCCCTTGAATGATTCCAGGGATTCCAGACCTTGAGGGGTGAATGGGATAAGTAGTTAGCTAGAAATAGGGGCAAATGTGATAGGCAATTAACAGCCCTAAGAAAACAGCAGAAGGACACCTGTCACATCAATCACAACTTATCAGGAGTTTCAACCAAACCATCTGCAGAGACTCCTTCCTCCCACCCAGCTTCTGGCACCAGAAAGTGAGCCAGATCTCATTTTCCTTCTTTAGTACCTGAGAAAGACAGGTGGGGATGATTGTAAATTTCCCTCTTATCATTCCTGGGGGTTACAAAAGGACTCAACAAGACATTTTGGTCAACATCGTGATTCTGACCAGGGTAATAAACTAATTGGGCAGTTCATGCATAAAGATGCTCCTATTATCAGGGTTCACACTGGGCATGCGCAGTTAGGTCATCAAATTCCTCAAATTCCTCTTTTTAAAAAATAATTATTTAATTTATTTTAATTTGACCAGAGAGGGACAGAGAGAGAGAGAGGAGAGAGAGAGAGAGAGAAGGAGAGAGAGAGAGAAAAAATGAGAAAGAAAGATGCCAGGTCCAGTACTGGAACCACAGTTGACCATGTGGGAGTCCAGTGCCCTTAACCACCACACCACCAGCCGAGCCCAGTAGCCCAAGAATTCTGCTATAAGAGTTGAGTGCCATAGAAACAAGCTTAGATACCACAATACCTCCATGTGTAAGGTGATTGTTATAGTCAGCATCCACATTCACCCAGGAAGATACATTTTTCACTAGTTCTGATGACAACATCCATACATTTAATTCTAGTACCTGATGCGAAGATTTTAAAACTTCCCTTCACTTGTGTACATCTGTGGTCTTCAGTATGGATCGGGGTCCTATCCTACCTTTATAATATGTTGGAAAATCAATACAAATCAAGCTGATCATCATTCGTAGGCAGCAAAAATATCAGTCACAGCTCCCAATGTGAAGTTCTCTGACATTTCTGTCCACACAGTTTCCAAATGAAAATTCCCTCTGCTACAGCTTTCTTTATTCTCTGAGTCTGTGATTAATTCTGCCAGCCACCAAGGATAGGATGAATGTAAGAGTAGAAAATGGAAAGTAATTGGAGCAGAAAAAGAAATAAACTGAAGGTTCATCATCACCTTGTTTACAGTTCAGCCTCCTGTTTGTGGGACACTGAGTAAAAGACTTCGAGGTGAAGGATGGAGGGGGGGAAGCAAATTATCAGAGCACATCCCTGTGACTAGTTGGGATCTCTCATGAGCCTGACAAGCCGTTCTAGCAGCAACAACCCAGAGGAAATGTGTATTCAGAACAGAGGACATGGGAAATTTGATAAGAAAATACTGAGGGGGGGGGAATGTACTGGGGCAACAAACGACACTCTAAGTTGAGAACACACCAGTTCATGCCCCTCCATGTGTAGTCTAGCATAGAGCAAAATATACCAATACAAATATTTCTTATTACCAAGACAGTAGCATAGAAGACCTATATGTAGACTTTGACATTTATAAAAAATCAATCGAAAAACAGTCAAATAAAATGGAAAGCACATATTGGGAGGATAATTACACCAGGAGACAAAATACTTCAAATAGTTCTCTTTAGTGTCAAGGAAAAAATAATGAAAACATATTTTCTCTCAAAATGAAAAAGAAATAAAAAATGTTGATGAATTAAAATAAGATGATACGACAACCAAATGTCATCAAAATCACCCCATCAGGAAAGAGACCGAGGAAAAATCTGAGGCTACTATAAAGATGAAAGTCAAAGGGCCAGCAGGTGGCATAGTGGTTAAGGCGCTGAACTCCCACATGGTTGACTACGTTTCAACTCCTGGACTCAGCAGCTTGAAACATACCCACGGGATGCACATGTGCACGTGCGTGTGTATGTCCAAAATCCCAGGAGGGAGTAGAGGAAGAATCCTTCAGGGATTGTGGTGTGGTCATCACCCCAGGGGGATGATTTCTTGCTTCCTATCTCTCTGTCTCTCCACTGAGCACATGTACCTTTAACAAAAATCTATTTTTTAAAAAAAGGTAGAAGTCACATCATAAGAAAGGTAAATGGTAAAACAAGCCTGTCACACGGTCAGACACATGTTGATAAACTTTCAGAAGTTACCAAAAAAAAAAAAAAAAGACGAGAGAGAGAATAAAGATAAGGAAAAGAGATAATGAAGAGAAACAAGCATATGTAATATTAATTCTGGAAATAAATATTAAGAAAATAGAAAAACAGACCAAAAACATTCAAATTATGATCATTGTTATATAATAAAAATTTTACATCTATAAATCATGAGTTCTTATTAATAAATAGTATCATAATGCAAAATGTTACATAAGCCTTTTTTTTTTTTTTTTTTGCTATAGGGCGCGTGCGCTCGCCAGACACACAGAGAGAGACATAGAGACAGAAAGCAAGAAATCACCCCCCGGGGGGGATGGTCATGCCGCAATCCCCTCTCCTCCATTCTCCTCTCAGGATCTTGGGCACACATGCACACGCGCCTGGCGTGAGTTTTAAGCCACTGGGTCCGGGACGCGAACCGCGGTCGACCACATGGGAGTCCAGCGACATAGCCATTATGCTAACTGCTGGTTCCCATTACATAAGACTTTTGTTTCCAGCCAAGTTATGCTTCAGTTGCAAATATATGATGATCCAGCAAACTCACGTGAAGAGTTTGGGGAATGACATATGTGAAACTTGAATTAAAAATGAAAATAAAAATGATGTAATGAAGAAAACTAACAAAAATATGAGTAAATAAAGAGAACTAAAAAATATAAAAGACCTAGTACAAGGATTGCAGTGTACAGTAATGCATCTAAATATTAAACAAAAGCAATTTTATGAATATGGGTAGAAAACCTAATATAATTTTGTCTGTAAGTCATGAATCTGTTAATGCAATTAATATCACTAACCAAAAACATGTGGAAGAGACAGAGATGGTACAGGGGAGTTTAAGAGTAGTTCATTTATTATTATAATTAAGACAGAAACAATAAATCTTTAAGCATTAACATAAAAAATTAGAATGATCCAAAATGTCAAATTCTACCTAACATTTTTGATTTTTAACTTAAAAGTAAATTTAAGGACAAATAGTCTTTTGAAAAAAACATACATTTGAATTTCAGTAATCCCTTTAGTTCCATTTTAATGATTTATTTTGAAATTTAGATTATATTTTTATGTAAAAATATATGTGCATGATTTCAAAATGTGTTTCTAAAAAGCATTTAATAAAAAGTAATATCTCCCTGTGAAGGCCAGCTCCAATTCTTTCCCCACCCTAGAGGCTACAAATTTCAAGGATTTTTGCTGTTTTTAATTCCTATACTTCCATAAAAATATTCCATAAGATCCTCATTTTAAGTTCACTTATTATATTTTTGTTCTTTCTAATATAATACAGGAGAATTTACTTTCCTATACTTTCCCTCCATACATATTGTAGGGTAGGAAAAAATTGGAGACTTTTCACATACTATTTTTGAGTGACAGTGTGGGTATATGTTTCTAAGAAACAAATTATCTCCATTTACTTAAATGAACTACTTCTATACTTAGTAAATTTTAGTGTTATAATTGAGAATTTTCATGCTATTTTCCTAACTGACCATTTGTAGAAAAACCCCATTTTTTAATCTCCATATTGAGAAATTTTGCCATGAATATATTTTGTGTGATTTTTTATTGTGTGCATTCATACATTTGTGTGTATGCATGTTTCTATAATTTAAAATTTTCCTAGGCTTTTTAAAATTTTTTACAAGAGACTTAGCTTTAAGCTTTATAAATGCCAAAGATTTCATTCTTTTGCTATCTATTTAAACTCCAGAATTTGTTCATGTTTAATTTCTCCTCTTGTTCTCTTTTTTTCTTTTTCTTTTTCTTTTTTTTTTTTTTTGAAGAGGTTTTTGCTACAGGATTCCTGCACTCTCCAGAAAGACAAAGAGAGACAGAGAGATAGAAAACGAGTAATCACCTCCCCCCTCCCCCCTAGGAGGGATGGCCACGCCTGCAATCCCTTCTCCTCCATTCTCCTCTTGGGATCTTGGGCACACATGCACACATGCCCAGCATGAGTTTAAACCACTGGGTCTGGGTCTAAACTGCAGGTGACTACATAGGAGCCCAGCAACATAACCATTGTGCCAACTGCTGGTCCCATCTTGTTCTTTCTACTTGAAAGTTTATGACCAGTTTGCTCATGTATGTTCTTTTAGTGAACGTTTAAGAGTCAACAAAGTTTAAGATGTTTAGTCTGCTGTGTTTGGTGACCATTTCCATATTCTTTCATTTTTAATAAATTTTAATGAACATTTCTAGAAATCTCATGTATATGATTCCAATTTGTTTATTTTTTTAATTACATGTAATCACTTTACGTCTTTACAGAGCACAACATGGCTTTTCCCAACATAAATTCAGTGCATTTAGTCAAGTCAATATGATTTCAATTTTTAATTTCTTTCTTTTCTTTCTCTTTCCTTTCTTCTCTCTTTTTTCTCTTCCTCTCTCTCTTTCCTTCCTTCTTTAATTCCTTTCATGCTCTTCTTTCTTCAGATATGCCAACAGTGATGTCTAAAATGATGTTCACTCATTGTTGTGAATGGATATTTCTCTTTTTTTTTGGAGAGATTTTCACTATAGGGCGTGTGCACTCGCCAGACAGACAGAGAGAGATATAGAGACAGAAAGCGAGAAATCACCCCCCAGGGGGGATGGTCACGCCGCAATCCCTTCTCCTCCATTCTCCTCTCGGGATCTTGGGCATGCACGCACACGCGCCTGGCGTGAGTTTTAAGTCACCGGGTCCGGGACACGAACCGCAGTCGACTACGTGGGAGTCCAGCGACATAGCCATTACACTAACTGCTGGTTCCAGTGAATGGATATTTCTGGTCAATGGAATTTTACATGATATTTGCTTTCTTATTTTTATATTTTGTGATGCTTCATATTTTAAAGTTTTAAAATTATATTTTTCAATAAAGTATGTATCTTTAAAAATTATTTTATTAGAGAAAAACATAAATGGGTTTGTTTAGGAACATTCAAGCCAATAATTCAATTAAGGAGAAAAAAGATATGTTCTTATTTTGTTCATGTTCCATTACCTATTCATGTTGTCCTAAGTTGAATGGATAACTTTTGACTGAATAGAACTATAATAATATACAAAAAAAAAAGTATACTGTCATCCTTTGGTACTTTCAGGGGACTGAATCCAGGATACCCAACAGATGCCAAAATCTCAAGTTCGTTAAATAAAATGGTAGAGTGTTGCATATAACCTATGCTTATTTTTCTGTATACTTTCAAACACTTTTGGATTGTTTGTGAGACCTAATACAGTATAGCTGCTATATTAAAGAGCCAGTGTGGTGGCATGTGCCTATAGTTCCAGCTCGGGTGCTGATGCAAGGGAATCAAGACATAGACACTGATCAGATCAAGATACACGGTCTTAAAAAAATGGAGACAGTCGATGGTTCAGAAGTGAAAATGCAGCACTCTGAAAACTGGCACACAAGGGAAAGTTCTGGGTTTATGGATACAGACCTCCCTGAGTACTCTGGGCACACATATGCCTTTGACCACGGGTTTGCTGAATCTGAGGGTAAAAGAAGATGAAAGAATTGCTCATTTTTAAAGAGTTATTTTAGTTTTAATTTTATTTATTATTTTTGTTAAAATTTGACCAGAGAGAGAGAGAGAAAGAGGGAAAGTGAGAAAACAAGCTGCCAGGTCCAGGACTTGAACTGTGATTAGCCATGTGGGAGTCCAGCACCATAACCACCAAACCACCTGATGGTCCGAGGAATTGCTAAATTTTAAATGTAAGGGTTGTCACTTCAAGTGATATAGTTCCCTAAAAATTATCTATTATCTATTAGGTTAGATACTACTACATTTTATGAAACTTCATATAAACACAATAAAAATTTCAATTTTAGCAGCATCAATCAATACTATGATGGATATATTTTCACTTTCATACTTTCTCATATCTTTCCTATTCTGGATTCTTATTTTCTATTTCATTGCTTTTACATGTTACAAGTATATATCCAAATTTGGCTGTTTGGCATATTTTTCATGAATAAATACCATTAGTTTTTAATTATGTGGATTTGATGTTTATATTTTGATCAACTATGAGAATTTTTCCATTTTCAAAATCATAAGTGAACAAATTTCATTGTGAAAATTTTTCAAAATTATTACTAGTGATGCGTGTCATGTATACCTTTGTGAATGTTTGCACTATGGTTTTACACCAATAGTACATATTCACCATTTCTGGAAACATTTTTTGGGTCTACATTATTTCTGGAAGACCCCTAGAAATTTTTAAACTTTGTTTTAACATTTAATATTGTTTTCCATAAGCTTAAGAATCAACTCATGTTTTTCTTATATAATTTAAGTTATATTTTTCTTAAACAGATATAGATTAAATATAATTTTAAAACACTTTAATGTACTATACATACAGAATAGTATGTGCAAAAATTAATACAAAATGAACATTTTATTTAAGATTCTAGTTTCAGAGTTTCAGCATCACAAAACTTTTTCTCTGATAGGAAGATCATAAATATTATTTTTTTAAAGTTTATTTTATTTAACTTTATTTATTTATTTTATTTTGACCAGAAAGTGACAGAATGAGAGAGAGAGAGAGAGAGAGAGAGAGAGAGAGAAGCAAGCTACCATGTCTGGGACTTGAACTGCGATGAGCCATATGGGACCCCAGCACCCTTAACCACCCTGCCTCTTGCTGGCCCAATATTATTGGTTTTAATATCACAGATAACTTTGCACATTTAAAACTTCATATAAACACAATGATTTAGTACATTTTTATTTGTTTCTGGATTATTTTTATTGAGCATTGTGTTAACATTTATATTGGTATATATAACTCACTTTGTTTATTGTTTATTGTCATTGTACATTATTTCATTTGTGTGAGTCTACTGAAATATGTTTATTCATTGAATCATTCATGAACATTTTAGTCTAATTTTAAACTATTTTGTAAATCATTTTATAAGTATGGAAGAGAAATAATGGACATCCAGATACAGGAAGCTCAGATTCTCAAACAGATTGAATCCAAGGTGGGGTAGCCCTCACTATGGTACGTTAACTAAACTGTTGAAAGTCAAAGACAAATCATTTTAAAATCAGCAAGAATAAAAGCTTCAAGTGACATATAAGAAAATGCTCATCAAACCAACTGGATTGATCAGCAGTAAACTACACAGGCCAGGAGAGAACTAAATGATAGATTTAAAAATCCTAAAAGAAAAAAGGAAGAAGAAATGCCTCTGAAGAGTACTTTACCCAGCAAAACCATCCTACAGAATTGAAGGAGAAATAGTCTTTCTATGACAAGCAAAAACTGAAGGAATGTACCACAACTGAGGCAATTTACCACTATTAAGAAATTCTTATAGGAGTTGTGCATCTGAAAACAAAAGGGCAACAGCCATCCTCATGAAAACTCAAAGGTAGACCAGCAAACAAATGAGAAACAGAAATGAATCAAACTTAATCATTACAAAGAAGTTACCAAACCTCAATAAAAGAAAATAAAAGGTAGAAGAAAGAAACAAAGAGTACACAAAACTAGAAAATATGTAACAACATGACAGGAGTTAAGTCCTCACTGATCTACAAGAACACTGAATGTAAACAGATTCATTTCCACATTTAAAAGATACAGAGTGGCCAAATATATATAAACACAAGGCCTAACTATTTGCTACCTAAGGGAAACTAACTTTACTTATAAAAACATGTAAGACTGAAATAGAATGGATGGAAAATGACATTCAACACGGTAATGAAACATAAGCAGGAGTAACTATAGTTACATCACATAAAATAGACTTAACTTACAAAATTGGAAAAAGAGACAATGAATGTCATTATATAATGATAAAGAGATTAATTCAGTAAAAACATATTGCAATTGTAAATACACATGCATCCAACCCTGGAGTAACCAAATACATAAAGTAAATATTACCAGAATTAAAGGAGAGGAATTACAAAACAGTAATAGCCATAAATTGTAATACTTCATGCTCAGCATTGGATACATTATCTATACAAAAAAATAAAATAGGAAACAAACATCAAACTTAAACTGTATTATAGACCAAGTGGACCTTACCGACATTTGCAAAACATTTCATCTAATAGCAGCAGAAAACATTCTTCTCAGCAGCACATGAATCATACTTGAGAATAATACATATGGGGAACCAGCAATTAGTGTAATGGCTATGTCGCTGGACTCCCACGTAGTCGATCGCGGTTCGCGTCCCGGACCTGGTGGCTTAAAACTCACGCCGGGCATGTGTGCGTGCGTGCCCAAGATCCCGAGAGGAGAATGGAGAAGGGATTGCGGCGTGACCATCCCCCCTGGGGGGTGATTTCTCGCTTTCTGTCTCTATGTCTCTCTCTGGCGAGCGCACGCGCCCTATAGTGAAAACCTCTCCAAAAAAAAGAAAAGAAAAGAAGAATACATATGTTAGGCTATAAAATATCTTTAAGAATCAGAAAAATAGAAATTATATTAAGTATCTTTTCTGACTACAATAGAATAAAACTAGAAAGCAATAACAGGAAGCACATTGGTAGGAAAAAAAACGTGGAAACTAAACAGTATGTTCATCAAAAAGC
The DNA here is from genome assembly GCF_000334495.1 of Tupaia belangeri chinensis. Lineage (NCBI taxonomy): Eukaryota > Metazoa > Chordata > Mammalia > Scandentia > Tupaiidae > Tupaia > Tupaia belangeri. Next base: position 1,224,197 of record NW_006205986.1, read on the forward strand.
AAAACAAAAAACAACAACAAAAAAGTGAGTCCATTATGAATTTCAAAGCATAGTAGTAAAGCTATAAACCATAATAGTACTCGCAAAAAATTAGAAATAGAGACCAATGGATCAGAATAGAGGATAAATCCACATGCGTGGAGCAAACTAATTTTTGACAAAGACGCCAAGCACATTCATTGGAGAAAGACAATTTCTTCAATAAATGGTGCTGGGAAAACTGGACATCCATATGCAGAAGAGTGAAATTAGATTGGGCCAGCAGATGGCACAGCAGTTACATTGCTAGACTCCACCATGGCCAGTAAAGGTTAGAGTACTGGACCCCGTGGTTTGAAATTCAAGCCAGGTACGTATGTGTTTGTGCTCAAGATTCCAGAAGAGGAATGGAGGAGAAGAGATTGCAGAATGACCATTGCCCCTAGGTGATGATTTCTCACTTTTCCTCTTACTGTCTCTCACTGTCTCTCTCTCTCTCTTTCTCTCTCTCTCTCTCTCTCCAGCAAGCACATGCCCTAAGATAGAAACCTTTAAAAAAAAAAAGAATGAAACTAGATCTCTATCTCTCACCATATACAAAAGCCAACTCAAAATGGATTTAAACCTTAAATATAAGAATCAAAGCGATGATATTACTAGAGAAAAATATTAGACATGCTTTATGATATTTGTCAGGGTTTTTAAACAAAACATCAAAGGACAGGCAATAAAAGCAAAAGTACACAAGTGGAATTAAATCATACTAAAAAGCTTTTGCACAACAACAACAAAAACAATCAAAAGAGTAAAAACAACCTACAGAATGGGAGAAAATATTTGCAAATGAAACATCTATCAATGTACTAATATTGGACCTCAAACAACTTAATAGCAAAATCAAAGCAAAACAAAATTAAAAACACATATTAGGATAGAAAAATGGGCAAATAACTTGAATAAACATTTCTCAGAATAAGATATCCAAGTGACCGATAAACCAATGGAAAAGAAAAAATGCTCAATACCACTAACCATCAGAGAAATGCAAATCAAAACATAAATGATTCACCATCCAACACCTGAGAATGACTATTATGAAAAGGAGATAACATAACAAACGCTGGTAAGGATATAGAGAAAAGGGAAGGTTTTTGTTGTTGTTGTTAGAGAGATTTTTTTTCTATAGGGTGCATGCACTGGCTGAAGAGACATAGGGAGACAGAGAGACAGAAAGGGAGAAATTGTCCCCCTGGGGGATGGTCATGCCACAATCCCTTCTCCAATTCTCCGTTCAGGATTTTAGGCATGCACATACATGTGCCCAATATGAGTTTTAAGCTGACAGGTCCAAAACTCAAACCACAGTTGACTATGTGGGAGTCCATGCATGTAACCATTACTCCTTCTGCTCGTCCCAAAAAAGGAAGATTTTTATGATCCATCAGTTCTGTTACTATGCATATAAACCCCATTACTATGCATATAAACCCCATTACTACATATGACTATACATACACAAAATAAAATAAGTATGTTGCAGAGATATATGCATTCAGTGTTTATTGCAGCACTATTCACAAAGTCAAGACATGCGCTCAATCTATGTACTTATCAACAGACTAATTAATAAAGAAAATGTGGAATATATATGAGGGTGGGGCCAATTAGTGGCATGGTGCTTAAGGCAGCTAGATCCCACATGGTTCATTGTGCAGTTTGATTCCTGGATCTGGTGGCTTGAAAAGCATGCCAGGCATGAGTGTGTGCATGCCCAAAACCCTGAGAGGAGAATGGAGAAGACAGTATTACAACATGGCCATACCCCCTCAGGGGTGATTTCTCACTTGCTCTGTCTCTGGCAAGTGCATGTGCCCTATGGCAAACAAATAGACAAACAAAAAACTAACTAACTAAATAAATAAATAAAACATGAAATATATATGAGGGGATTTTAAAATTTTCCTAAAAGTGGAATTAAAGTAATAGTTTCTTTTGGTGCAAAAACTTTGAAATCTACACATAGATTGTTTATAATATCCATTTCCCATGAACTTTTTGAAGATAACCAGTACAATGGAATGCTATTCACGAATACAAACTATGGAATGTTATTCAGCCATTAAGAAAAATGTAATTCTGTCATTTGAGGCAATATTGGTGAGCCTGGAGGACATCACATAAGTGAACCAAGGCAAACTTAGAAAGAGAAGGATGACATGGTCTCACTCATATGTGGAAACTAACATGACCCCATTGAAGTAAAGAAGAGGACTGGCAGATGGTGTGGAGGTTAAGGCACTGGATTCCCATATGGCTAACCACATTTTGAGTACCGAACCTGGCAGCTTGGTTTCTCACTTTCTTTCTCTCTGAGGAACATGTATGCCCTGTAGCAAATTTAAAAATAATTTAAAATAAAATTAGATACATAATTCTTCCATAAAAAAAGAAGTAAAAGAGAATGACTATGCAGGAAAGACAGTTAATGATAACAAAATCACAGGTAGATAACAGGAACAAGGTCTACTGTTACAAAGTACTCTAACATATATAGTTATTCTACTATTGCAGCACTAGTCTACTGTATATCTTAGAGTAGGATGTTGAATATTCTCAATATACAATTGCGACAAACCTTTGAGAGGATGGCTATGTTAATTACCCTGATCTGATCATTACACATTGTATTCTTTTACTGAAAAATCACATTGTACCCAAGTAATGTGTGCAACTGTATATCAATAAAATAAGAAAAAAAAAAGAGAAAAGGATGTCAATATGTCATAGAAATACCTGCACTTCATTATTGTAGCACTATTCACAATAGCCAAGAGATAAAATCAAGCTATGTGTCAAACAGGTAAAAAAAATATATATATGGTATAAAATATATACACACAACAGCACGCACATAAAAATACACATACAGGGACCAGCAGATGGTGTAATGGCTACATCGCTGGACTTTCAGGGAGTCAAATGCAGTTCGAGTCCCAGACCCATTGGCTTAAACTCACACCAGGCACATGTGTATGTGTGCCCAAGATCCTGAGAGGCGAATGGAGAAGAAGAGATTGCGGCGTGACCTTCTTCCTTGGGGGGGCAAGAGGGTGATTTCTCACTTTCTGTCTCTCTGTCTCTGTCTTTCTGGTGAGCACACGTGCCCTATACCAAAAACCTCTCAAAAAAAAAAAAAATCTTTTTTTTTCTCATCCCTAGAGGAGTATGTGTGAGACTGACGACTTCAATGCTTGATAAAATTTTACCAGTGAAATTTTTGTCCTGAAGTTGCCGTTTTGCTTTGTATGTCTAGGAGTTTGAAGAAACATTTCTTTAACCTTGCAATTCAATAGATCTGTACATACTGTTTTATTTTTGCAGATTCCGTTTTATTTTTGCAGATACAGCCTCCAGCAGAGTTGGGAAATTTTCCCAAACAGTGATGTTCTCCATCTAACAGGTAACATGTGGACAAAGCCTGTTGCCAAATGTCTCTTGATGAGTTACCCATCTGCAACCTTGCCATCTACCTTGAAACTGCAGGATTGAAGTTACTTACAGAATACTTTCATACGCCTGCACACACACATAGTATATTCTAAGATTTCGTACCAACAGTGCCTCTAGAAACAGGAAACTAGGGTAGTGTCGGTTCGATTTTCTTTATTACTCAAGTATATTTGAGGTTAAAGGAAGTATCTAGAGGAGAAATTCTTCCTCATTCCAATTTTATCTGAGTTCCTTTTACTCTAGTGGGAATCCTAAATAGATCTCCCAAACATACCAAAAGGAAGAGAATGCTGAGAAACTGTAATTTTTTCTGACATTCTCACAATATTCCCTTTCTCATTCTCCCCAATAGGCTGACTGTATACAAACCTGCTCTCTTTCCTTTCAAACTCATCTTTTTAAAAGCTAAGTGGCATGCAAGGAAAGAGGTTAAGGAGTCTTGCTAAGGTGGCAATTTACAGAGTTGGCATGGGTCCCAGTGGGCATCAATGAGGGATTGTGTTAGCTGATCGCATTCTAGAACGGAGGGAGGAAAAAGACTTTTTTTTTTTTTATTTTAATGGAGGTGACAATTTCAAAGTTCGCATTATTTGGAGTGTTTGGTTGCTCTTCCCAATTAATTTTTTTTTATTCAAAAGGTTTTGCAAGGAGAAAATCTAAATTAGTTCTGAAAGCATTATGAGGTGCTTAAGTGTCAGCATTTTAATTCCTGGGTATATTTGCTATTGCTATTAAAAAATACAGCACAGCACGTGAACTCAACTTTTTTTCCCTTTCTCCCTTTAAAGAATTGGAGACAGTGTTGAATTAATTACCATGTCTAAAATCCAGCCTCAGATTGCTGGGACATTTAATACCATGATATAAACTGTCATGGGGAAAGGCAGACTGATGATAGAAAGACTTAAAAGAATACTCTAGAAGCATGCAGAATATAACCAAGGATGTACAAAATTGTCATCTTCATGACATGGATCCTCCAGATGTAAGCTACTCCATCAATTAGTAGTTGCTGAGTGCCTGCCATGAGATTAAAAAAAAATACATGGTTATTCCTGTGTTGACTACTGTTTCATAAGTGCCATGCTTATTCTTCAAATGATGAATACTTTGTTTTTCCAGAAGATATTTTCATTTGTTTTAGAATGTCTTTTTATAACTTTTAATATATCTTATCCCCACTATGGCTATGAAGATATAATATGGGAGAACAGCAGGTAGCATGGTGATAAAGGTGCTGGACTCCCACGTGGCCTACCACCTACCCAGCAACTACTTTTCACATCCTCTCTCTTCCTCTCTCTCCGGTGAGTGCATGTGCCCTATTTCAAATTTATAAAGTAATAATAATAATAATAGTGATAAATATAATTAAATAAAAATTTCCAAAAAAGATAATCTGACATCTGTATAATAATATCATCTAACATCATTAAAATCATAAAAATAAAGCAAGTCCAATTAGTTTTTCTATATTGTTATAATGTAGTCAAACATTTTTTTCTTAAATCTTACTATACAATATAGTATATGTAGCAAAATTTCCTTCCCCTTCTACTGACTTCAAAGTGAAAGAAAAGAATAAAAGATTTTTTGAGGGTTAGGTGTTCAATGTGTAGATTTTATTTCAATATCCAGTATATGTATCCTCAAATGGCTTTCGGTGTATATTGAAATGTGCCTTCTCTGTGTGTCACAGCTTGGTTTCTCACAGTAGAATGACTGAGATTCCAGAGGAAGCAAACTAACGGAGCATGTTCTATGAGACGAGAGTGAAAGATTTTAGTTCTGGTCCAGGAAATTATTAGGAAATTATAGTCATAGAGCTGTCCCCTATTCAGGGAGTGGGGACATAATCTGTATATATTAATGGGGAGTATGTTAAATAATTTGTGGTCATCTTTAATCCAATTTACAGCTTATCTCAGCACCACTGTGTAGCTGGCATTTCCTAAACAGCTACATTTGCAGACTGCAATCATAAAAACATCCCAAATAAAAAGGTTAACTATTTCCTGGGAGCTGAACTGCAGAGAGGTCACAGTTGTAATGATCACTGATCTTTCTCATGATTTAGCTAGTTTTTAATCCATGCTATTATACTCTTTCACAAGTCAATTTAAACCAATTTTCTGGGTCATATTTCATGACACACTGGGAAGGGCTTTTACCGATGTCAAAGTGCAGAACATCTACTATGTTCTGTCTCTACGTGGTAAGAAATACTTCAAGAGAACAACAGTCACTTTTCTTTCATTTAGACAATTAAATATAGTCATTTCTTGGAGCCAGACAGTGGTGCAGTGGTATAATGAATGCAGCACTGCAAGACTGACCTGCCTTTGAAGGTTCAGATATGAAGAACCCTCTGAGCTAACCATGCACACGAGTCTGGAACTGGTTGAAACTGGGTGTAATTGTGGTGTCAAGACCCAGTTAAGCATTCATTCTCTCTCTCTCAGAAGAAATAAATAAACTTTTAAAAATTATTTAGTTATTTCAAGTCTTTTCCTTGTTGCTTCTGTATGCAAAATTTGTATTCATTTTTATCTCTCATTCATTGTCCACAATGGTTTGTTTTTGTTTCTTCTCACAGCAGAAATTTCATTGCACTTACATTTAGTTTAGAAAAAGGTGGGCAGAGGTTGTAAATCTGTTCGGCAGATTCAGGAAAGAAGTATTCCATATATAAATTGTATGAATTAAAATCATATTTACCAACATTTACTAGAGAGTATCAGTAGCCTAAAGAATTTCATTCCTAATTCCAACTAAAAGTATACTTCTTCAATTAAATAAAATGTTATTGTGTTCATTTAAAAATTGCTTTATATTTTTGTTATTAAAAAATATTGTAGGCTTGGGGCCACCAGATGGAATAATGGTTACATTGCTGGACTGCCATTTAGTCAACTGTGATTCGAGTACCAGACCCAGCAGTTTGAAACTCATACCAGACGTGTGTTCATGCTTGCCCAAGAACCCAACAGGACAATGGAGGAGAAGGGATTGTGGTATGGCCATTCCTCATGGGGGATGATTTTTTACTTTCTGTCTCTGTCTCTCTGGTGAGCACATGTGCCCTATAGTAAAAATCTCTCTTAAGGGGAAAAAAAAAAAAAAACACAAACAAACACACACACACACAAAAAAGGCTAGTTCTCCAACATGAGGTTTGCAAATACTTGGATATTCATTTTACTTCAGGCTCAGAAGTAATGATGAGAAGGACTGTGGTTATATCATTCCTAGGTAGATACATGATTTGTGAGGGGTTCTGTTAACTGTTAGTGTATCTATATTGTGAAATAAACTAGTGAAGGGTCTGAGACCAGTTACAGGTTGAAGAATCAGAGAGAATTAAGAATGTCTAATGGAGAATAGAGAAGCTTCACATCAGATGTCATTGCTGTCTTTGTATGTACTAATGTTTCTTACATGGACTTTCTGTGTGAGTTCTCTTTTCTAAAAAGAATTATTTTATTTTAGCTTTATTTATTATTATTATTATGTTATTGTGGTTGTTGTTATTATTTTCCTATTTGACCACAGAGAGAATGAAAGAGACAAAGGGAAAGTGAGAAAGGAAGCCACCAGGTCCGGGACTTGAACCATGGCTGGCCATTTAGGAGTCCAGCACAACACCTGCTGGCCCCTGTGTGATTTCTGAAGACTGGACCATGACCAGGTTGGCAGGTGGAGTTGTGATGGGGGCACTGGACTCTGTCATGGCCAACTGTGGTTCAATTTCAATTCCCAGACCTGGCAGCTTGCTTTCTCACTTTCCCTCTTTCTCTCTGTCTCTCTCTGATCAAATTAAACTATAGTAATAGCAAATAAAATTAAAGAAATAAACAATTATTTAAAAAATAAGACTAGATCATGACCAAACAGCAAATATTTCAGGAAATCAAATTTTGACTCAATAAAGAGTTTTGAAGAATCTAACTACTAATCCAATCCCAGAATTGAATTGACTTTTTTGAGTGTCAAACAGAGACTCTGTCTTACAGAGATTTTTTTTAAAGAATTATTTATTTTATCTTATTAATTCATTCACTTATTTTAATTTGAACAGAGACAGAGAGAGAGAGAAAGAGAGAGAGAGAGAGAGAGAGAGAGAGAGAGAAAGCAAGCCACCAGGTCTGGGACTCAAACCATTTTTGACCATGTGGGAGTGTCTAACGCCATAATCGCCATGCCACCTACTGGTCCCCACCACCTACTGGTCCCTGAGTATTTTTTTTTTAAAGGAAAATAGTAGAATTTTCAAAACAATGTATGCAAAATATATGAATTGGATTCGCAGTTTCGTAATGCCTTTTCTAATTATGAGGTCATATATAAATGACTCCCAACTAATTTTTTTTAATAATATAAACTTTATTTCTCAACATAAGCTACATTACGTTATTTTAGAAATTATTTAATTTTATTATTATTAATTTGACCAGAAAGACACAGAGAGAGAGAGAGTGAAAGTGAGAAAGCAAGCTGCCAAATCCTGGACTCACGTTGTGGCTGACCATGTGGGAGTCCAGCACCTTAACCACATTGCCACCTGCTGGCCCCAGCTCCCAGCTAATGTTACCAGCCCCAATGATTGCTCCTTAGAGCTGCAGAAATATATGGTGGATTGTTGACTTAACTTTCCACTGGGATATGGAAAAGTCTACTCAAATACTACATATCTAAATTAGAACTCTCATCTTTCCAACCCCTAGTCCACAACCTGCTCTTTCCACAGTGATCTTCATTTAATAAATTAATCAATTACTCTTTCTACACCTTTGGAACAAGTCACTTTCATTTCCTTGTGTTTTCTTAGAATATCCATCAAGCCCCTCAGAATCATACCACGTGCAGCAATCTCTATCCATGCCATTGTCCTCTAAGTGGTCATTACCTCTAATCAAGGTAACAACAAAAGACTCCCCAATGGTTACTGTAACTTTAATGCTTATTCTTTGCCTAGCCATGTAAATCTTCTCCAGTTCTACTCATCTGAAGGCTTCTTGTCACCTGAACGTTTTGGTCTCTAAATCTTCTCTAGCCAAGAAGGCTCTGCTTTACCTTTCTTTCTATCTCCTTCCAATATCCTTATTGCTCACCAGGGTCTAATCCTAATGGCCTCTCTGCTGTTCCTGGTGCATTACCAAGTGTACATTTATCTCAGGATTTTTATACTTGTTCTCTCCTCCACCTGAATGCCTTTGTCTGTCTTTCCTCATCAGATCTCTATGTTTCTGGTTTTTTCAGCTCCACCACTATAGCCTCTTGCATGATTTATTTTCTTCATAGTTTTTACCACTATCTAATCCGTGACATATATTCTCATTTCCTTTCTTTTTTCTTCTGCTAGATTCTAAGGTCCATTAAGTACAGAGACTTTTAAAATTCGCTGTTATAACCCCTATATCTGGAGAAGTGCCAACTCCAGAGAGCTGGCAGTTTATACATATCTGTTGGATTACTTTTTTGGGGGAGAGGTTTTTGCTATAGGGTGCGTGTGCTCGCCAGAAAGACAGAGAGATAGAAAGTGAGAAATCACCCCCATGGGATGGATGGTCATGCCACAATCCCATCTCTTCCATTCTCCTCTTGGGATCTTGGGAACGCATGCACACGCGCCCGGCGTGAGTTTAAGCCACCAGGTCCAGGATTTGAACTGTGGTCGACTACATGGGATTCCAGCAACATAGTAATCACACCAACTGCTGGTCCCCTGGTCTCCTTTGAGAGTCCTTGAGCCTACCATGTTACTAGTGGTTATGAGAACTGGGTCTCTTGCGATTGATGGCAATTAGAATCCTGCCCTAGAATCTTTAAAACCATGCCAAGAATGTATATGTGCATATTACAAATCCCAGCAAGATGGAAAAATAGGAGAAAAGGGATTGAAGCATGACTATATCCCATGGGGGTGGCAGTACTCTTTCCTTTTCCCTACCTCTCTCCCTGTCTCTTTCTCTCTGGTAAATAAAGAAGTAAATAAATAAGGGGGACCAGCAGTTGGCGAAATGGCTATGTCGCTGGACTCTCATGTAGCCGACTGCAGTTCGAGTGGCGGACCCGGTGACTTAAACTCACACCAGGCATGTGTGCATGTGTGTCCAAGATCCCCAGAGGAGAATGGAGAAGGGATTGTGGTGTGGCCATCCCCCCTGGGGGATGATTTCTCGCTTTCTGTCTCTCTGTCTCTCTCTGTCTTTCTGGCAAATGCAAGCACCCTATAGCAAAATCCTCTCCAAATAAATAAATGAATAAATAAATAAATAAATATGAGTTCTGACATTTTTTCTACTTACCCTCCTCCACTTATGTCATGAGAGGAACATGCTAAGAATACCACAGTGGTTCCAGAGAGAGGACAGTGTGTAGAAGGGCAAACTATGTTACCCTAAAATATGCTTCTTTGACATATGTTGGGAAAACTATTCAGAAGAGCTATAGACATGAGAACAGGCCTAAAAATTGTCTTTTATAAAAGAAATTTACATCTATTTATATCACTAAAATAAGTCACAGATGCAAGTAGGCTTTCACTGATGGACAAGATGGAGGAGGGCTGATACCTTGCCCAGAAAACAAACAAACAAACATAAAATCAAATGACAACCTTGGCATCTTCTGCCTTTGCTTACTCATAGATTAACTCTGATACTCAACTTTTCTCTAAGGTATAAAGCCTTCGGTCACCTGGCCCTCCTTTGCATCTTTTGAGTATTTTGTGTGGCTCCTGTATACATAAGTGTGCATAACTAAATAGATGCAGTTCTTCCTGTTAATCTGGTTGTCAATTTATTTTGTAGAGTTAAGATTATTGAACTTTAAGAAGAAAAGGAGGACATTAAAAACTCTCCCAAAGTGCCTCAGGAAGCAGAACAGAGTCATCTCCTAGAAACCCAGCTTAGATCAGCAGAACCACCTTGCAAAGCTCAGCGTAAATTATAAAAATCTTCCAATTGACCTACATACTTGGGAATTAAATAAATATTTTTTTTATGCTGCTGAGATTTTGTGCAGAGACATACTGCAGATTATGAAGTTTTTAGATGGTCATTCTAGCGATTTAGATTTTTATCCACAACAGAATAGGACCCGCTGGGAGTTTTATTTTGTTTTATTTTAAGATATTTTTTTGTTATAGGGTATGTGTGCTCACTGAAGAGACAGAGAGAAAGTAAGAAATCACTCCTCAGGGGGATGGCCACACCACAGTCCCTTCCCTTCCATTCTCCTCTTGGGATTTTGGGCACACACGCACACACACCTGGTATGATTTTCAAGCCTTCAGGACCAGGACTAGAACTGCAGTTGACCAAGTGGGAGCCCAGCATCTTAACCACAACACCACCTGCTGGTCCCATTTTGTTTATTTTTAAGATGAATTATTGTGTTATATTTAACAGGGTCATTCAGTGAGGGAAGAAACAAGAAGACTACTGCAATAAGCTAAGTAAGGTGGTGACTAAGATGGTCTTAACATTTCCCTTAGGCTGACTAACCTGAGATGGGCTTCTTTCTCAATTCAGTGTTCTGACCTCCTTTCCTTAGAGTATTTACTATAAAAAATATATAACTGTACATTTTTTTTCTCTATCCTTTTGAGATGTAAATTAAAAGCAAACAAACAAAAAAGCCTCTGGCCAATTTTACAAGGAAGACTCTCTTTTTCAAGGACCTGGGAGCCATCCCTTTGAAATCTAATCATCAAAGAAGATAGTGTCCCATTTTCCAGTCTCTGTGAAAGGGTGAGATCCTAACATCTATGGGTGCTAATTAGCACCAATTAGTAAACATAGATAGCTTTACCATAGAGGAAAAAAAAAAATCACAAACTCAGGAATAACTCAATGGGTACATCCCATTGATGAACTGCTCTGATCACAGTTGATCCTTGAGTAAACAAGAGTTAGTCACACTGACACTCCCCACCCTCTAAAAAGGTGAAAATTCACTTACAAGCTTTGACTCACCAAAAACTTTACTAGTAGACTACTGTTGACTAGAAGCTTTACCAATAACATCAATAGCCAATTAGCACAAATTTTGTATGTTTTGTGTGTGTATGTATATATAAATATATATATATATATGTATATTATATGCTATATTCTTAACATAAACTGGAAAAAAGAAATATTATTTAAAAATCATCAGGAAGAGAAAACACCTGAAAGAACCTATTGTTTAAGTGGATCCATGCAATTCAATCTCAAAGTTGTTCAAGAATCAACTATATATGCAAATTTGGGCTTATGGGATGCTTTTTATTAAAGGTTGCTTTCTTCTATGATATGACATACTCTTTTGAAATGTTTGCTATATGTTGTTTTGCCTTTTATAAAATTCTTTTGTGTTGGATTGAAATCAAAAAAATAGAGAGAGAGAAAGAGAGAGAGGTGGACAAGAACACTCCAATGCTTTACTGTCATGGTTTTGAGCTCGTACTAACTCTAGCATGTCATCCTCATTGCAATAACCTTGAACAAGTCTTCTTTGCCTGTTTACATTTGTCTGGTACAATTTTAGCTTTGATAATGGTGACTTGAATGATGGTGACTTGGAGAGGATGGGAATGATGAGAGTGGGTAGATTCTGAATATAACTTGAAGGAGGATCTGGCAGGGTTTGCTGAGCAATTGGATGTGGAAAGTGAGAGGAAAGATTTCTGTCAAGGTTTGCTTCCAGGCTCTTTGGCTTGATCAGCTAGAAACATGGAGTTGCCAATAGCTGAGATTTGAGTAGACAGCAAGAGAAAGAAGATTGGAATGAGAGAAGATAAAGAAACTGGTTTTAGAGAAATTAAATGTGAATAGTTATTCCAGTAGAGTTTCTAGGGAAGTAGGATACATAGACTGGAATTCTTGGGAAAGAGGTTTATACTAGAAATATGCTTGTCAAAAAATAGTTAAAGCCATGAATAGGTAAGTATCACCAAGAAAGTATATATATTTATAAAGAAGAAGAAATCCAAATGTGAAGTCCTGGGACACTCTGATGCTTAGATATCAGCACAAAACAGGGACAGCCATGCAGGACACTGAGGGGTAGCCAGTTAACTAGGAGTATGGTAGTAGGCTATGAGGTGCAGGATAAGCATGTCATTCAAGAAGGAAGGAGGACTTGACTATCAAATTCTCTTGATAGATAGGATATCCATTTATATCCTAAACTTGGGTCCTTTAAGCATAAGTATTGGCATTATTCTTATTTAAGAGAGTTTTTGTTTGTTTGTTTTCTTTTTTAGAGAGATTTTTGCTATAGGGCTCATATGCACATTGGAGAAAACAAATCACCTTCCACGGGAGATGGCCATGCTAACAATCTCTCCTCCTCCACTCTCCTCTTGGGATTTTGGGGGCACACACACACACACACACACACACACACACACACGCCTGATGTGAATTTTAAGCCGTTGGGTCGGGGACTCAAATGGTGGTCAACTACATGGGAATCCAGCAATGTAACCATTCTGCCACCTGCTGGTCTCAGTATTGGCACTATTAATACCAACAGTAGGACAGTAGTTATAATCATTGATTCTCTCAGGCTCAGGAGGGTACATAGTTACTTATTATGCTATACTATAAAGATTGAGAATTGATCATGAGATTTGCAAATGTGGAGATCAGAGATTAACCTGAAAAGAGGAGTTTTATAGAAGTAGTAAAGTCAAAGGACTGATTTAAGATGTAGAAAACAGGAGAGGCATTAGAGATAGTGTATAAAAGACCAGGTATTTTATCATAAAGGATTTCAGAGAAATGAGGCAGTAGCTAAATTTATAAATAAGGTGAAGAGAGCAAATGCCAGCACGTTTACATGCTGATCAAAATGAAGCAGATGAAAGCGGAAATGTGATGATGCAAAAGGGAAAGAAGAGGACTGCTGGAGCAATGCTCTTGAGAGACTGGAAAAAATGTGTAATTGCGTACGAGGCAAAGACATGGCCATATTGAGGAGCACAGTGAACTCATCCACATTAATAGTAGTGGAAGCAGACCTTTGGGCCTGGAGGATGGTAGGCAGGTGTGGCTAGGGGCTTTGGTAAAAAGTCTCTTCTCATTGGTTTCATTTAGTCAGAAGGTGCAAAATCATCATCAAAGAATGAGGACAGGGAAGAAGATACTTCCGGGAGTGGGAGTAAACAAAGATTACAGGGATAGGGCATGAGTGCAGAGCAACATTATAGGCCTACTTGAGAGTGAGTCATGGTTGTAACTTTGAAGTGAGACCAGTCAGCATAAGAGTTGTTTTTTTTTTTTTTTTCCTCCTACTATGTATAACTATGCGGATGGATGTAAAGAGTCGGTAGAAATGTTCATTTTGGAAGAGTTATCAGCTTTCCAGTTGAATATAATAAAATATAGAAAAGAAAGAAAAAGTTCATCGAAGATGTGAAATGGGTTGTGGAGCCTGTGTTGTGTAAGCAAATATTTGAAAACAGGATAGGGTTAGAGTCAGGAGGAGAAAAAGATAGTATGATCAGAACTAAATGGTCATGAATATTTGTAGGATAGAAGGATGTTTGTTGTTGGATACTGAGTTCAGTCAACCAGAAAGACAGTGGGTTAAGCTTGAGATTATGAAAGGTTTTAATCATCGGCAATGGAAAAGTTTTGGTATGACCATGGTTTAGTTAGGGTGAAGGACAAATTTATTTGAGAAGAGGAAATCAAAGAATTGAGAGACTGGCTTATTGGAAGATTATGTGACTACTGGTAACACCAAAGATCATGGCCAGCAAAATATATTGGAGAGTGGCTGAGTAATCCAGGAACCAAAATGTTAAAGGGAGAGGTTAAGTGCCCTGAGTCTTGGTAGTTGACTTTAACAACGAAAGGTAGCATGTGGTATATGAGGTTATGAAACTAAAAGCTGATGTTTGATAGCCGAAGATAAATGGAGTAGTCTGTAAAAGACTGAGGGCCAAGGAACACTGATGTAGCCATTTTATATTATTGAATGATTTTTCTAAGAAGTTACCATTGCCACTGACATTTCCCAGAAGGAAAGTACAGGACATTCTAGCAATATTAAAAAGCCATTAGATTTTCCTTTGGGTCATATATTAATATGGAGGAAAACAACCCCAGCAACAATGTCCCTGTCCTGAATCACTTTCTCTCCTCCCATCTATATCCCAATAAACTTAGATGACTGCCCCCTTCTTAATGTCTCATATTCCTATAGACTAGGCTCTTTATTTCTCATATTCTGGATCCCTTTGCAATCAGCATATGCAGCTTCTGACTTCACCGTAATGTTCAGCGTCACAATGGAATGGTTAGTCTTCCACATTCAGAATGCATTTAGTGGTAAAGCTCACTATAAATATTCTTTCATCGGTAGAATTGAATTTCCATTATTTGTTACAGGTGCTTAAATAGTTGCAGTTTAATTAACTGATAATGCCTTTCTAAGGACAACCAAATGGCATAGTCTATCTACGTGTGTTTTTGCAGGTAATGCACATGTAGTCCCAAGAGCAGCTCTGGGAAGAAGGTGTGAGGTTGTGGCACACTCAGCTTTGTGGTCACAAACGTTTCTAGCTTAGCAGGAAGAGACACAGCATGTACTGAGCAAGCTATCAGGGCTCATGTTTCACTCATAAAGCTTTGCATTTTACCCTCATTTCATCAAATCATCATTTGCATCATTTGTTCATTTTCTTTTGACTAAAGGTTTTATAATCTCTTTTGTGATTAGGAAATTATTAGTGCTGGAATTCTTCTGAGGATGCTCTAATAAGAGATTATTCCTCTACTGAGATGCTAGGAGACACTAAGCTATCTGAAAACATGTTTACTATAATTTGGGGGTTTCTGACTCTCACCAAACAATCTCCAAAGATACATACTAAATGCTGGTTAAGGAAAACAAAATTGTGGGAACCAGCAGTTAGAGTAATGGCTATGTCGCTGGACTCCCACGTAGTCAACTGCGGTTTGCATCCTGGACCTGGTGGCTTAAAACTCACGCAGGGCGCGTGTGTGTGCGTGCCCAAGATCCCAAGAGGAGAATGGAGGAGAAGGGATTGCGGCGTGACCATCTCCCCTGGGGGGGTGATTTCTCATTTTCTGTCTCTATGTCTCTCTCTGTCTGGTGAGTGCACGCGCCCTATAGCAAAAACCTCTCCAAAAAAAAAAAAAAAAAGAAAAGAAAAACAAAATTGAGAGGCAAGATATTTATAGGACACAGAAATTGACTGTTGTCTGTTGATGATAACGTGTATAATATTCTCAATTGGACTGGTGCAAGGTGTATTCACGTTGGGTAAATTCACTTTACAAGCTAAATGATGTGTAGCGATTAAATGTATAAAATAAATTTTAAAAAAGAAAAGAAAAACCAACTCTTGGTAAGAGTCTTCATTTTAATCATGGAAAATGGGGTGGCAGAATTATAAGGGAATGATTAAAAAACAATGTAGCATATGATGGGCATTATGTGCAGAGGGAGAGAGATACATGAATATGAATCTACAAACACCCTTGTGTATTATTAGCAAAATTACTGGTGACTTACATGTGTAGGAATTTGCCTACACTATTCACAGTTGGTTCTTAAATAGCTCTATAAGATAAAATTGGAAACTCCTACTAGAGTCCATTGTGTTATGACAAGGATATCCTTTCTATCCAACAATACTTCTGCCTGAGTCTTTTTTTAATGGTTTCTGGGAGTGAAATTTTTGAAAAGTTGTCTTTTCCTTTTGTACATTTTCCTTATGCTCTTAAGGTATGTGTGGGCTTTCCAGCATCCACATCTAGTACCTTGTCTACAGCATCAGTGATACCCAGGAGATCCTATTTCAGGCCACTTAAGTACCACACTTGTCAGCTCTCCCTGTTCTCGGACACTTCCTAAACTTCATAGACTGTCTGTGATATTGACTGGTTCTACTTATGCGTCCAAACTGATTAAATGGTCAATACAATCATGGAACAGCCTGTGCTACAGCAGAAATGTCATCTCCAACTCTGGTTCTCCCCAGGAGTAACCAGAACCCATTTGTCACTGGGACTGACTCTTGTCCTTCTCACTCTTTTACCAGTTTATTAAAATAAGTACATGCTAAGGGCTGGATGGTGGTTTAGTGGCAAAACACAACACTCTGTGAGACAACTCCACATTGAAAGGTTCTCAGTTTAAGTCCGAGACCTCTCTGAGTATGCCTGGTATACATATGCCCATGATCTGGGGCTGGTGGAAGACTCAGGGTGGATTGTAATACTGAGGCCCTGTCGGGGTGCTGCCTCTCTTTCTATTTTTCATTCTCTAACATCAACACATGCAAGCCTTACAGTCATATTCACTGGCTTGGACTTGAACAGACATGAACACATATAGACAAACATAACTACCAACAAAAATTCTTTCTTAATCATAAGACTTAGTTTAAAACATCCTCAACATTAGAATATTTGGGCTAGAGATATTTTTATCGAAGATCCTTGATACATTGCAAAAAGTAGCTCAGAACTAACATTTCATGTTAGCTTATAGAATGGTTCGAGACACATTTTTAAAAACTGTAAATATCTAGACTTGATGATTTGTAATCTGCACTACTTGTTATGTTTGAAAGTCACAATTGTTTTTAAACTGAATTTGATTTCTCACACTTACAAAAATTTCTTGGAGCCTGCCCTGTGGCCTAGTACTTAAGGGAACTGCAACTTAACATGGAACAACTGCAGTCTGAATTCCCTTGACAAACATTCTAAGCACATGTGCATACAGGCCTAAAATCCCAACAGGATGGTGAAATGGAGGAGAAGGAATTGTGACATGACCATGCCCCATTGAAGAGATGCTTTTTCCCTCTGTTTCTCTCTCTCTGACAAGCATATGTGCCCTCGGTTTAAAAAAAAAAAAAAAGTTTCACTTTACATGACTTGTAAAATTTTCTAAACAAATCAGAAAATTTTACTTGATCTATAAATGAATTTCAATAGCATAACCTCTTCAAAAAATAGGTGCAATTCATTTTTTTTAGAGAGTATTTTGCTATGAGGCATATGTCCGCATCGGAGACAGAGAGAAAGTGAGAAATCACCCCCAGGGGGTGGGTCATGCCACAATCCCTTTTCCTCCATTCTCCTCTAAGGATTTTGGGCACATATGCACATGCACCTGGCTTGAGTTTCAAGCTACAGCTGACCCTATGGGAGTCCAGCGCCTTAATCACTATGCTACCTACTGACAACTGTACAATTCTAAAAGTAGATATCATGAATCCCTTTGCCTTTGAAATAAAACACTCATTGAGAACTACCCTTAGATATTAAAAATTATCCTGAAAATAATGGTGAGGCAATGCAGGTAGAAAAGTTGTACATGATGAGTGCTCATACTCTTACCACTGAGATATGCTACTCTAGACACCTCAGTATCACCTCAGAGTTCTCGCTCTCTTTCTCCACAGCCAGTCAATCACCAAGTTCCGCTAAATTTACCTCCTATGATCCTCTGATATCAATTCCCTTTTCCTTTTCTCACTGCTGCTTTTGCTGTAGTTCAGGCTTTATGGGCTTTACTTGCCATTCACTATTAAACTGAACTTCTTCCCTGCCTCCCTTTCTCCAGTGTCTCATCAGTGCATGGACCTGCCACAGTTCTGTTAGATTAATTTGCCAAATACCCATGCTATAAATAAAAAACTTTTTGAGTGATCAGGTTTATAGTCTAACATTCAATTTAAGTTTTGGCATTATCTGGTGCTAAAGAATTTTGAATTTGTGCTCTCATTCATTCAATACGTTTTCCTTGAGAGCTATGTTTTATGTACTTTTGTAAG
Organism: Tupaia belangeri chinensis; assembly: GCF_000334495.1. Lineage (NCBI taxonomy): Eukaryota > Metazoa > Chordata > Mammalia > Scandentia > Tupaiidae > Tupaia > Tupaia belangeri. The sequence continues at coordinate 1,242,498 of NW_006205986.1, forward strand.
TAATGAGGACTAGATAGCTTGGGCACAGGCTTCTTGTTATATTAAATTCTCAATGTCTTCTCTTGGAGATTACAGGCCAGCAGGCAATAGCTGACCATAGGAATTCGATGAAGGACTCTGCCTTAATTCCTATGGTTCTATCATCTCAGAGGGGTCATATTTCATCCTCTACTAAAGTTCTTATCATCCTTAAAAGACCAAGTCAAGGGCCACACTTCTTTGAAGATGGTCTAGAGCCTGCAAGTTGGAATTAGTAACTATTATTCCAGCATGATAGAAGAAAAAAACCCAATGTTTAGAAATACATAAGAAATCCTCAAGAAATATTTTCTTTGAATCTCTTTTGAATAGTAGAAGAATAATTTTAGCCTATTAAAATAAAATAATCTGTAATACATGACCATAAAACAAGCAAAAATTAGATGCCTATGAAGAAAAACAGAAAAAAAATATGTTAAATAAGAATAGATTTTTTAAAAAAAAAATCCGTAAGATCTGGGGCCAGCAGCTGGTGTAATGGTTAAGGCATTGGACTCTCTCATGGCTGACCATGGTCTCAGTCCTAGACCTGGAGGCTTGAAACTCATGTCGGGCACATGTGTGTGTATGTATAAAATCCCAAGAGGAGACAGTAGGAGAAGGGATTGCGGTTTGGCCATTTTTCCTGGGTGAACGATTTCTTGCTTTTGATCTCTTTGTCTCTCTGGTGAGCACGTATACCTTATTGCAAAAATCTCTAAAAAAAAACCACCTAAAAACTAGCCTTGATATTATAGTATTTTTAAAAATTTATTCAATAATCTAAAGATAGTCTCTAGAATGTATTAATGATACAAGTATATGTGATCTACTTAATATATTTATAGCACAAGGACTAGGTATCTACATTCAAAGTTGTGGCATAAAATCAGCACTTGCATATCAAGAAGGAGCAGAAATAAAAATGTAAATATGTATCCAGTGAAACATAGAGAAAGCTGAAAATATGAACCACGAGATAAGAGGAATGACTGCCCAGCCTATTTGAAACTGAACAGAGGAATACGAAGAAGAACTTCTGAATACACACGTGTTAGAGAGTTCAGAAAGAACCAGTAAATTATACTTCTGAAGGTGAAAAGTATCATCTTGAGGGCCAACAGAGATTCTTCCCTTTTCAGACATGGAAATGAGGTGTTGAGGGTCAGGACCAATCTTTCCTGGACCTAATTTAGTTCTTTAAAGCAGAAGAGGGAGGTTGAATAAGGTTCTCCATAAATAAACTAAATTCGAAGGAAGCAGTCTTCAGTCAGGAGATAAGGCTTTGCCTAGAAACAACCTTACGACAGCCCATCTTCCTTGGCTGAGAAATGTGAAAGACCAAAATAACACACATGCATAAATATGTGTAAAAATTTAAATATCTGCTAGATTTGAATACTGCCTTGTTGTAACTTCATATATTCTTCCCACAAAAAAAAAATTGTTTTTAAGAAAATGTTATTTTCTAAAAGTAGTAGAGATAAAAGGTTCTAGTGTAAGAAACCTCTTTGTCTCTCTCTACCCCCAATTACTACCTTTAAACAGAAACAGAACAAAACAAATAACAACACCACTGACAGCGCAAGGAAGAAAGACAGGTCCTTGGATTTGTTTCAATAACTGCATCTGGGCCGCCTTAGCTTCATCTGCTGCAAGACCATGAAACACCCATGACTCAAGAACTACCTTATTCAGGATCTTATCTTTGGAGATGTTTTTGGAATAATGCTTCAAGTCAGAACATGATCTCATTTGGCAACTTTTGGGACATTTAAATTCTAAATAGGTTTCTTGCATTTTCCAAAATATTGGACATTTTGGTGTGTACAGCCAAAAGCAAGATAATGTTTCATGGAGTTGTAGATAAATTCTATTATTTTTCAGCAACAGAAATACAATGCAGTCCAGTGACATTCCTGACCTAATGTTGCTGGGGAATATATTTCATTTATTAAATTATATATGTGGGGCCCGGAAGATATGTGGTGGTTAAGGGTGCTGGACTCCCATATGGCTGACTGTGGTTCAAGTCCTGGACATGGTAACTTGCTTTCTCACTTCTTCTCTCTCTCTCTCTCTTTTGTGCTCATCAAGTTAAAACAAACAAATAAATAAATAGAATTGCTACAGCATATGGTGATTATACAAACCAGATGGTGGGGCCAGCAGGTGGCGTGGTGGTTAAGGGTGCTGGACTCCCACATGGCCAACTGCGTTTCGAATCCCAGAAGTGGCAGCTTGCTTTCTCATTTTCCTTCTCTCTCTCTCTTTCTCTCTCTCTCTCTCTCACACACACATACATACACACTCTGTCCCTCTTTGGTCAAATTAAAATAAAATAAATATTTGTTTAAAAAAAGGTGGTATTTTAAAAAATAAATAAGTAAACTATATATGTGTGTATATATAATTTTTATATATTGACATAATGCTATTGTGGACTAGATTGCATTTATTATATTATATATACACATGTGTATATGCATCTATATGTATGCTAAATCTATACATATATGCATATATATGTGGTTTCTATAGCCCTGAGTACCTCTAAAAACATGAACTGACATGTCAAAGACAAACCTAAATCCAAATAAGGTATATGTTCTGATGATGTTTGAGTGCTAGTCCTTGGATGTAAAGTTGAAGAGGATATGGCTTGTGTCACTCTTCTAAGTAGCAAAGATTCTCAGTGGTCCAGCAGAGAACACTTGCCATACTGAGTCATGAAAAAGCACTCATTCTTTGTTCCTAGGAATCCAGCTTCTGAGGTTCTCTCCCAGAAAGGAATTCAAAAGGAAATATGCTCTTTGAAGAGAAAATTTTATTTCATGATTTAATAATAGAAGTGGGGAATTGAAAAATATAAAAATGTCTGGAAGGAATGCATAGGTCTACCATAAGAGGTGTCTGTGTATGGAAATAGAACCTAAACAGAAAGGCCAAAGCAGAGGAAATAGCAGGCAGAGGTTGGTGCTGCTGTACCCGGGTAGATAGGGCCGGGGATAGGATACTACGTAAAAATATTCTGTTCCTGGTCAGAGTGAGACTGGGAGCCAAGAGCCAAAGCTAACTTCAGAAATCACCCAAGGCCGAGGAGATTCAACTAGCTAAAATATTTATTATGGATGTCCTTCTAAAGGGTTTACTTCTATAAAATTCTCACAATGCTACACATCATAAGGATTTAATCTATAAGATAAAATTTTCAGAAATTTAACATTAGGATCTAAAACATGATTGAGTTAACTAATAAAAATCTTTGATTGCCTAAACAAATACCAAGTCGAAACCAGAAATAAAACAATAGTCACTAAATCTAGTGTTAATTTATAATACTTTTTTTTTTTTTTTAAGGCTTTTGCCATAGGGCATGTGAGCATGCCAGAGAGAGAGAGACAGTGAGAGGGAAAGTGAGAAATAACACCCCCAGGGGTGATTGATTGATGACACTGCCCCAGTCCTTTCTCCTTGACTCTCCTCTTGGGATTTGGACATGCATGCCCATCATGATTTTCAAGTCCCCAGGTCCAGGTCTTATACTGTGGTTGTCCATGTGGGAATCCAGTGCCTTAACCATCATGCCACCTGATTGCTCTTCTTCTGTCTTTTAAATAGCTATACATTCCAAATATACAAATGTCTTTTAATGGTATTACTTATATAATCATTGTTCCTTCCTCACAATTACCAAAATTATAAAAAAAGTAGTCATTTCATGTAATAGCCACACAGTTATTGGAGTTCTGTCCTCTCATTTTGTCTTGTGTTTGGGGAAAACCGAGTTTGATTAAAGCTGATAATTAGTATAAACAATTTATTATACTGCTGTTCAATAATTATGAATAAATATGCTTATCATTTTCTACTTGTTTATAAAATTATTGCAGTCTAGGAAGACAGATTAATACTATCTATATGTTAATTTATCTAATATACTGGTAATTCTATTTTAAAACTACAGCTAAAATTTTAAATTTGTCATATCTTTATGACTAAAAACATACATATAAAGGAATGTTCTTAAATTGTTTACTGTAAATTACACATGAACAATGTAGGAAAAAAATAAAATTAAAATATAGAGGGTCATCCCTGCAGCCTAGTGGTTAAGGGAATTGAATCCTACATCACTGATGGTGGTTTGAATCCTGGTCCTAGAAGTAGCATACTGAGCATAAGTGCTTGAGTGCCCCAACTCCCAAAAGAATGGAGAATGGAGGAGGTGGAAATTTGATGTGGTCATGACTTACTGGGAGGTGCTTCCCCTCCTCCCAACCCTCAACCTCTGTCTCTCTCAGGCAAGTACACACACCCTCTGGCTAGGAAAACTACGTACCTAGATAAGAGTTTTTTCTTTGGGCAAAATTATGATTGTGTGCTTTGATTTGCAAAGTCATCTCCTTGGCCTCAAAATATTTTTAAAATTCTGTTTCTCTTTTTCTATTTTAAACTCAGTAAAAATTATTTCGACCTTTAAAATGTTAAGTTGTTAATAATCATGATTTATTGTGTATATTTTTATAAGACTACTTACGAGGCTTCCTTGTCCTTATTTATTTATGTATTTATTTATAGTTCACTCTAGTTTGACAGCTATTCTTTTATTTTTTTTTGAGAGAAAGAGATTTTTGCTATAAGGCACATGTATTCCCTGGAGAAACAGAAAGAGACAGAGAGACAGCTAGAAATGACACCCCCTGGGAGATAGCCATGCTGCAATCCCTTCTCCACCATTCACTTCTTGGGATTTGGGCTGCACGCACACACGCCTGTGTGAGTTTTAAGCTGCCGGGACTGGTACTCAAACCACAGTCAACTACGTAATTGTTCAGTGACGTAACCATTGCATCATCTGCTGGACCCTGACAACTATTCTTTATTTTCTTTTTCCAGATTTAGTCCCCTAATTCAAGATAATAAAGGTGTTAAAATGTCTTTTATGTTTGAACTATGTTTTGGTTTTCTAAAATGGCAATTAAATAACACAAAAATTTGTACCTCCACTATAAAATTAAAAGACAATAGAGATAATTAGGTTTGTCCAGAATTCTCCAAATTTTAATTAATTCAAGACTGTATGAGAACTCTTTTATTTACCTAATTTGCAGGAGGGGTGAACTGGTGAATCTAAGATTTATCCTTATAGGTTAATTAAGCATAAGTAAATTATGTTGACATACACATTCATTAATGCTCATGTGCTTTTCAAGTTAAAAGAAGGTATATTCATATTTTAGCACAAAGACTGGTAGAGAAACTTCCCTTTTTTTAACTATCTTTTTTTTTTTTGGCCAGAGAGGACACATACTCATCAGAGAGAGACAGAAAGAGAGAAAGAACCCCACAATAGACATGAAATGCTGAAATCCCTCCCTCTCCATCTCTCCATCCTCTTAAAATTTAAGGCATGCAGGAACATGTGCCCTGCCAGGGCCCCAAAATTTTAACCTTGTGGTCAGCCATGTAAGATCCGGCTCCCTTACACACCAGGCTATGGGATCAGCCAGGTAGAGTAACTTTCTACAGAAGTTTTTCTAGGCTTTTAGATTATTAAACCCTCTTTATGAAATGAAGGTGTGTGAAATTTCTGGCCCCAAGGTCACTGAATGAACTACATGGAAATGAAGAGAAGGCCTATCACTTACTCCAGTCTTTCCTTACTTAACGTCAGTGGCCGAAGAACACCTAATATCTGTCCAAAAGCTAAACCAGTAATAGTAAATGTGTTCAAGTTCAAGGTTAGGTGTAATGAGACCACTAAAATTCATGGTACTTCATGTTATGCAGACACTTCTATTGGCTAAAAAACACTCACAGCTTCTTGCTTAATTGCCTTAACTTCTGTACAATATTGTTATTTATCTCTCTCTATATATTACTATAACACTCTTACTAGCTATTTTCCTTCCCTTACTCAAAAGACAATCCTATAGTTATTACCTTGGTTAAGAAACTATCTTCATCTTGGGCCAGCAGGTGGCATGGTGGTTAGGGCACTGGACTTCCAAATGGCGGAATGCACTTCAAGTCCTGGACCCAGCAGCTTGCTTTCTCACTTTCACTCTCTCTCCCTGGGAATGCGGGGGGAGGGGGATTCATGCATCCCATAACAAATTAAAATAATAGTAATATATCATTTTAAAAAATAGACCATCTGTATCTTGAGTACTTTTTCTGAAGACTTTTTTGCTAACCCTGATTTTGTTCTATATGTTGACAATTCCTATGTAAAGAGGAAAAGTAAAGATTGTCAAGCAGATTTTGCTATTTTGGATTTAAATTCACACGTGGAATAATAACCCTCCTCCCCAGTTAAATAGGTTCATATAGCAAAGTCCATCACCTTATTCTGGATTGACCAGCTAACAAAAGATAAAAGGGCAAATATTTATACTATTAGATGGTGTAATTTGGGCTGTATCTACAACTTAATGATGTTCAGAATAAAACTGGTTTCATGACCTTTATAGGAACACTTCTATAATCAGACATATACTTGGAGAACATTTAGTTGCTTTGCTACTGGAGTGCTTATCTACTGTTGGAAGCAGCTTAGCTAACGGGTTCTGGCTCAGGGTCTCTCAGGAGGCGGCAGTCAAGCTGGCAGCAAGACTGCAGTCATTTGAAGACTTCCAAACTCATGTTGTTATTGGCAGGCCTCAGTTACTCTCTGGCTGTGAGGCTGGAGACCTCAGTTCCTCACTACTTGGGCCGCTCCATGGGCTGTCTGAATGTCCTGAAGACATGGCAGCTGGCTTCCCTAGAGTGAGTAATTCAAGAGACAGAGAAACCCAAGGTGGAAGCTGAAGACTTTGATAACCTAATATCAGAAGTGACAAGCCATCACTTCTACCGTATGTGCAGTAACTTACTATTATATAGTATGTCTCCCATGCAAGTCCAATAGGCTCAAGAGGATAGTTAATAGCAAATGAGAGTTAAAAAAAATAGGAATTTGAGTATTCATTATCTTTGTTTTTACTATAATTTAACTAGTCATGTTTATATAATTTACTTTGTAATAATGTTAAACAACCAACTCACAAAATTCCTGACAATTTAACAATCAGCTCTCACAAGCAAGTAGGCCCAACACACCATTGACTATACCATTCTAGATTGGTTTTGGTTAATTCCTAATGGAATGTTTTATTTGCTCTTAAATGCAACATAGTGGAAGGCAATATAAGATTCCTGAATAAGGTCAGGTTTTGGTTTCAGGAAATTCATGTAGGTCTGATGTGTTCTGAATGTCTAAATAGCCAGAAGGGAATCTCTGCAACATTTCAACCCTGCTACATTGGATACTTTATTCCATTTTTTAAACATCTGGATCCTTGGGACCAGCAGTTGGTGTAATGGCTATGTCACTGGGCTCCCACGTAGTCAATCATGGTTCGAGTCCTGGACCTGGTGGCTTAAACTCATGCCAGATGCGTGTGTGTGTGTGTGCCCAAGATCCCGAGAGGAGAATGGAGGAGAAGGGATTGTGGCATGGCTGTCCCCTCTGGGGGGTGATTTATTGCGTTCTGTCTCTGTCTCTCTCTCTGTCTTCTGGCGAGTACACACGCCCTATAGCAAAAACCTCTCTAAAAAAATCCCTGGATTCTCATGTGTAGTATGGTCACACACACACTCCTCAAATAAATAACCTAGCCTATCCTCCACCCACTGGTATTGTAAGGATGAACTGAGATAGCACACATTGCATCGAGGTTCTTTCACTTTCCTTATCTCATGTAATCCTGACAACAGTTCTGTTTAGAGGGCATTAATAATTCTGTTTTTCCAAAGTCAGAGGGGTTAAGTAACTTGCCCAAGGTCACAGGACTAATAAAGCTGCTCTATAAATGTGAAGAAGCAATGACAGCCTTGGTTCAAAAACAATAAACTTCCCTGAGTACTGAAATCAATGGACAGACTTTAATTATATCAGGAAACAGTTATTGTGGGACTTAAATACCGACAAAGCTTTTTCAGCACCCTCCTTTTATCAGTGAGGTCTCTTGGGCAGATATAAACTCAAATTTAATTAAATGAAAAATCCTACACCAGCAAATCCTCAACATGCTGCTCCTCATTTAGCCATAGCAATGAATAATGTGATTTCTTCTGCGTTCACTGCACAGGCAATGGGAGGTTATAGGCCAAACACTTAGGTCTCCCAATGCCACAACCTCCTCAATTACATGACAGATAAATTTCCATCGATGTCAGAGCAGGGGCAGGATCTGTTGTTATCTCTAAGTTCACTGAATTTCAGATGGGAAAAGAGAGAAAGCTGAAGTGGAGGAAGGGGTGTTTTGTAGTAAAAAAAAAAAAAAATCACCCCTTTTGTGGGGTGACCCATGTGCCAACCAACTGAGAAAAAAAAAAAAAAGAGAGATGCCTCAGGTTTCTATCAAATATTTGTATTTGTGAGTGATTATTCACACATTAGTGACAAATCATGTATTGATCAAAGAGTGAGGGTGGGGACCGAGTAAGGTATCTCTCAAAAACAGTCATTATGAATAGACAGAAAAGGCAAAAAATAAAAAATGATAGTATTTACCCCCAGCCCTTTTAGAGTCCATAAAAATAAAGGAATAGATATAGAGCCTAAGAAATAGGGTCGACATATCATATCAGAACAGTCAGAAGGGAAAAGCAGAATGTGTCTGCTTCCTGGGAAGAACACTCACTAATCCATCAGGAAGATGCCTGAACAAGGCAACATTAAGAAAGGTTGCAGGACTGACTCCACAGCCTGGTGGGTAAGCAGCTAGAGCCCAAATGGTCAACTATCTTCTTTGAGTCCAGGATCCAATAGCTTGAGAAACACACTGGGGACATGTGTATATGTGCCCAAAATCCCAAAAGGAGGGAGAGATGGAAGAGAAAGGATTACGATATGACCACTTTCCTTGTGTGGTACTCTCTCTTCTTCCTCTCTTTTTGTCCCTCTGTCTCTCTCTCTCTCTCTCTGGTGAGGACATGTACTCTATAGCAGAAAAACAAAACAAAACAGGTTATGGATCAGTCCTGTGGCCTAGTGGCTGAGGGACCCTGATCCCACATGGCTGACTCTGAGGTTAGAATCCAACCCTGGTAGCTTGAGAAATAGAATAGGTCCTGTGTGTGGGTTCCTAAAATCCCAATGGGATGAAAAAATAGAGGAGAAGAGATTGTGATGTGACCACACATTGAAGATGCTTTCTCTCTCTCTCTTTTTTTTTTTTTATCTTTTTCACTCTGTCTCTTAGTGACAAGCACATGCACCCTCTGGCAAACAAACAAAAAACAGGTTATAACTCTGAGAATCTAGGAACCAAAAATGCTCATTGTGGAGAGAAATGCTACAAGAACATTACTGTAACAGAAAAGAGAACGCATGCTCAAAGTGGGACCACACATACTGCAAACTCCACAGTCCTCTCCTGACATGTTAAATAAAGCAGTGACAAAGAGATAAATGGGCAAAATGTAGGATAGGATGTGACAACAAAATACATGTGAAAGTGATTAGAAATATCATTGACTACTAAGTTATAACTTGACTGCTCCGAAAGACAGTGCTGTCTTGAAAATAATAAAGCATTAAATGCATGTACAAGTCCAGGTGCTTACAGTATTTCACTTTGCCAGTAATGATGCCTCTTTCTTTTGTTAATTATTGGGTATTCTCCACAGAAGCCAGTATAGGTACCATTATCAAAAAGGGCTTGTTGGGACCAGGAGTTAGCATAATGGCTATGTCACTGGACTCCCACGTAGTCGACCGTGGTTCACTTCCCAGACCCGGTGGCTAAAACCTCATGCTGGGTGCGTGTGCGTGCATGCCCAAGATCCCGAGAAGAGAATGGAGGAGAAGGGATTGCGGTGTGACCATCCCCCCGGGGGGGTGATTTCTCGCTTTCTGTCTCTCTGTCTCTCTTTGTCTGTCTGGTGAGCACACGCGCCCTATAGCAAAAAACCTCTCCAAAAAAAAATTTTAAAAAGGGCTTATTGAATAAATTAGAACATATCCTTTTTCTTTTTTGGAGAGGTTTTTGCTATAGAGCACATGCGCTCACCAGAAAGGCCGAGAGAGATAGAGAGACATAGAGTGAGAAATCACACCCTCCCCCCCAGGGGGGATGGCCACACTGCAATCCTTTCTCCTCCCTTCTCCTCTTGGGATCTTGGGCACACATGCACACGCGCCCAGCGTGAGTTTAAGCCACTGGGTCTGAGACTCGAACTGCTGTCGACTCCATGAATGGGAGTCCAGCGACATAGCCATTATGCCAACTGCTGGTCTTAAATTAGAATATATCTTACCAAAATATCAACATTAAATAAGTCGTGGCTATTTGGTCAAGAATTAAGATTTTTTTCTCAGTCTTTGCATTTGATCATCTATTTATTTGTTTCTGGAATCTGACTTCAGTTAAAACACTGCTGTCCTGATTCTTGGTGAATTATCTAGAAAAAAAAGATGTCACTGAGGCTTTGTAGGGAATAAAAAATGTCATCTGTGCTGATTGTTCAGCCAGGAGTTGATGTGACAACACGTATTCCTCCACTGAAGCACTATGGATGCTTGAAGAATCCACTAAGATGGCTCAGAGAACATCGAATATTTAATGTGGTACTAATATATTGATCTCTATTAAGTGTTATGCACACATCAGGACTTGGATTTATGTATAATATTCATTAGTGGTTTACATTTATTCAACACACTTTCTGAAGACCAACAATGTGTCCAAGATGGATGTTACGTTAGTTCTGTTTTACTGAGTAATGAGCTATATTCATTCTTAACTTTAACACAAGACAGAAAAAAAAAATGTCCTTAGAATCAGATCAGGAGTAATGCTCTGTGAATTCAAAGGCAGGAAGGACAGAATCTAAGTGAAGAAGACCAGGAGAAATGTATAGAGCAAGCAATATTTTAGTTATCCATAAACAGACCGTCGGCATGCAAAAATTATCATTGAGGACAACATTTGGGGAGAAAGACAATCCATGCAACACAGTTGTGGGCACGTGGAACCACACACACACACACACACACACACACACACACATCACTGAATCTTTGAGCTTCAGTGATTTTTCTCCTACCCACTAAGAAAGTTACAATAGGTCTTTGTAGCCCAGAATACGCTTAGCCTGAACCACCTTGGCTACAATGTCAAGGAATAATTGCAATCTATTTTAGTGGCATGATTCCAGTCTCATTAAACTCAGTGTCAGTCTGCATCAAAATGATGCTTTTAAACATTTTAGAAGGTTCTCTTTCTCTAAGCATGTCTAACAGATATCCACCCTACAGTGCACACAGAACGAACAGCACTGAGGTTTCCATGGTCACTGAGAATAAGGAAGGCATGAGTCAGATACACACAATCTAAATATCTTGGCTCAACTGGCACCAAAAGAGCTTGAAGGGCACTGTTCCCAATCTTGAAGCCCTTTTCCTATAATCTGTTGTTCACAGGCAATCTGTATTTAGGATATCACCATTCTTCTATATTGCTGATGCTGACAAGGAAGGAAAAAACATTACCCTCCTAAAGGTGCATGGACAGGTATTGCATCGCCCACTCTCCATGGTTTATAGAGTTGAACATGAGAAAGGCAGACCCATGTTTCCCCTGCAATTATCAAGTGGGATCATCTAACAAAAGTACCCAAGTATATGAAATGACTAATCAAAATACTCCATTAAGAAGGACCAGCAGTTAGCATAATGGCTATGTCACTGGACTTCCATGTAGTCGACCGCAGTTTGCATCCTGGACCTGGTAGCTTAAAACTCACGCCAGACATGTGTGCGTTTGTGCCCAAGATCCCGAGAGGAGAATGGAAGAGAAGGGATTG
>NW_006205986.1:1254462-1286754 GCF_000334495.1 Tupaia belangeri chinensis
AAAAAAAAAAAAAAAAAAAAAAAAAAAACTCTTTAAAAAAAAAAAGGAAAAAAAATTACTCCATTAAGAGAGTTCTGTGTGTGGCCCATCTGTGTGAGATAATTAAGACTACCAAAAATTGACTAGCTATGGCTGGAAACAACCATTCACCAATTTACTTGAATTTGACCATGCATAGAAGTTATCTCAAGAGGAGAGGGGAGAGAAGGGAGATTAATAATGATGATAAGAATCAGCATGTAGCATAGTGAGTAATGCACTGGACTTCCACATGGCTGACTGGTGTTCCAGGCCTGGACTCAGAGGCCTAAATTCACACCAGGAGCATGTGCATGCATGCCCAAAATCTTAAGAAGATAAAAGAGAAGAAGGGATTGCAGCATGGCCATCCCCCTGGGAAGTGATTTCACGCTCTCTCTCTCTCTCTCTCTCTCTCTTGCTCTCCAGTGAACACACACACCTATAGCAAGAATCTCAAAAAAATAATAAAAAATAATGATGATGATGATAATAATAATCACCCATTGTCTATTATATTACAGACATTAATATTTAAGTGGGGCTATATTGACAGGTAGAAGTTGGTGGAAAAATGTAAATCTGTTGCATTGTTTTTCTCATCAAGGACAAATGTTGCTAGTATTAAGGGGCCATAGTGAGCTATTTATTTTTAGACTCCCTTGTTCATGTTACCTTTTGTCAGGCTGACACATAGAAGATGAATTTTTTATCATTATTCATTTTTATTTATTAATTTCTCTTCATGCACTTTGGGGATTAACATTCTGATTTGGCTTAACAGGATTAACATTCTGATTTGGCTCAACAACACGGACTCGCATTTCTGCCTCTGTTCACGTTGCTGACTGCCTCTCCACCCTCCTCCTCACTCTGTAGATCAGGGCAGGGCTTGAGCACTGTCATGTCATGTCCGTTTACTTTCATCAGTTGTAAAGCCAGTAGGATGATGCACCAGAGATAGAGGGCATTCAAGGAGTCTTTACAGTAGCCAAGAAGAGGTGAACTCCCATATATAGAGAGATTTTGTTATTTCCGTCTTACCTAGTTCCATGCCATTGTAATTATTTTTAGGCATATCCAACAATAATATTTTTAAAGAATTATTTATTTATTTAATTCTATTCATTATTATCATTTTCTTAATTTGACCAGAGAGATACAGAGAGAGACAAAAAGGGAAAGCAAGAGAGCAAGCTGCCAGGTCCAAGACTTGAACTATGGTCGGTCATGTGGGAATTCATGACCTGCTGACCCCTCCAACAATAATCTTAAAGATTTAGGAGATGGTATCATTCATATCATAATGAATTTAGATAAATACATTTTATAAGTGAAATATAATCCTTATTTGAGTATTTGCTTAATAATCTCATAACAACTTTGTCATTGATTACACATTGATATGTCATAAGCATCTTCATAGTATGTGAAACCTCCCAACACTCAGGATTTTCCCTCTCTTTTCCTTAGCCAGATTCCAAATAGCTTAAGGGATGAATAAACTGTCCAGGAAAATAACAGTAATTCGTTAATAGTGCTGTCAATTTATGAGCACTTGAATCATGCTATCTGTTTTAACGAGGCTGTAGTTCTCTCCACAACCACCTAGCAGCCTTATAAGAAAGTTAGTGCCCATTTTACATGCAAGGAACCCAAAGGCTCAGAGATATTTAAATAAGCAAGGTAAGACAGAGAGAATAACTTGAATTTGAACCAATCAAATGCCAACTGTTCTACAGTTTACACTATACTGCTCCTTGTGTGCATGTATTTTTCTCATGCACGTATTATATATCTGCGTCTTCCAAGTCAACTATACTCTTTGAAGACCCACACACTGAAGAATGCTGATGTAGAAATGTCAGGGAATTAACTCTTATGGACAGCATAGCTTGGCAGAACTAAGTATACCCAAGGCAAGGATAAGTGACTTGGAAGACCTGACAGTTGCTCCTTGAACTTTGGGGGCTCCGTCATATCTGGTGTCAGAATCAAGAGGTCCTTCTAGAGGAGGCAACATCATTTTATTCTAGCCTAATAAGGGAGACATTAAAAAATGAAATGGACTTTGCCTATAGAACTGGATCTATAGATTCTATATTTGTAGATTGAGGGATAGAAACATGTATTCTGAGTGGAAAGGGTTTTAGATGCAACAACAAAGTGTTTTTATTTTGTTATTTCTTTGAGAGAGATTTTTGCTAGGGTTCATGCAGTCGCCAGAGAGAAAAAAGAGAGAAAGAGAAACAGAAAGAGATAAATCACCCCCAATGGGGTATGGCCAAACCACAAGCCCTTCTCCTTCATTCTCTTCTCAGGATTTTGGGCACACATGGACACGTGCCCAGTGTGAATCTCAAGGCACCAGGTCCAGGACTCAAACCACAGTTGACTATGTGGGAGTCCAACTACATAAACATTATGCCATGTTTTATTTTTAAAATAGGAAGAGATGAGAGCTTTCTTTTCTTAAGAATTATTTACTTAATTTTATTATTATTAATATTTTAAAATTTGCTTCAGGGCTCACATGCTTACCAGAGAGAGAGACAGAGAGAGAGAGAGGGAAAGGGAGAGAGAGTGAGAGAGTGAGAAAGCAAGCCACCAGGTCTGGGACTCAAACTGAGGTCGGCCATGTAGGAGTCCAGTGCCTTAACCACAACTCTACTACTGGCCCCTGAGAGAGCTTTATTTTCTGACATATAGTTCTTTGTGCTATTATCAGAACATTGTTCCAAGGTAGTCTGTATATAATGTTAAAAACTGAGCCGTGAAATCAGAAACCCATTAACACTTATTTGTATCTCAACACAAATTACATCTTCCTCATAGAGGCCACCCATTTCCATCCAATCCTCATGGTTCCTCATCTCAGAATGTCTGAATTTTCTCTTTAGAATAGTCCTTATGATTACTAATAGCATAATTCTTCACTATTTTTATTCTCAATTTTTGTGTGTATTTGCTTCACTATACAGTTCACCAAGAAGCTGGTCTTGTCCTGATCCTCACTGCATCTCCCTGGCAGGCAAAGCACCTAGTAGGTAGTAGGCTCTCATGATTTAGTTGTTGAGTGAACGGAGAATTGTATCCGAGTCCTAACTTTACCTCTTATGGGCTGAAGCGGCCGTGGGACATTTTATTAATCCTGTAAGTTTCAGTTTTATCTGTAAATGGAGGAAAAAATAATTCGTGGCACACAGGGTTGTGAGCGTCTCTCAGAGAACATCATAATAAATCACCTTGCCAGATGGATGGATGGATGGTGGGATAGTAGTAAAATGTGATACCCTGCAGGCCTGACCAATATGGAAAGTTCTCAGTTAATATCAAAAGACCTCCAGGACCAACAGTTGGCATAATGGCTATATCTGGACTCTCATGTAGTCGACCATGGTTCAAGTCCCAAACCCGTGGCTTAAACTCACACTGGGTGCGTGTGCATGCATGCCCAAGATTCTGAGAGGAGAATGGAGGGAATGGATTGTGGCATGGCCATCCCCCCTGGGGGGGGTGATTTCTCACTTTCTGTCTCTCTGTCTCTCTCTCTCTGTCTGGTGAGCACACACGCCCTATAGCAAAAACCTCTCTCTCTCTCTCTCTCTCTCTCTCTCTCTCTATATATATATATATATATATATATATACACACACACACACATACACACATATATGTATATGTATATAAATATACATCCAAAGACCTCTCTGAGTATACTAGGTATATATGTGCCCATATTCTGGGCTGACTGAGGCTGGGAGTGGAAAATGAAGTGAAAATTCTAATGGGGATGCTCTCTCTCCCTCACAATATCTTTCTCACTCATGAAAGAACTAACTAAATAAACCTTGCCGATGTTCAAGTGCTAAGTCAATATTTGTTATTGAGCACTGTCAATGCTGGTATACTTTGTAATGGGCACAAAGCCAGAGAATATTATAACATTGAAGTTAATGTAGAGCAGAAAATATGTTGTCCAGGGCAGCCCTGCAGCACAGCGGTTACGCTCCGTGCATTAGAAGCCAGATCCTGCATGACTGGTTGCACTGTTTGAATTCTGGATCTGATAGCTCGAAAAATAACCCAGGCATGTGTAGTTGCATGCCTCACATCCTAACAGGATGGGGAAATGGAGGAAAAAAGACACAAAGACTATGCTTTTAGAACTCTCTCTCTCTCTCTCTCTCTCTCTTTCTCTCTCTCTGGTGTGTGCATGCATACTCTGACAATTAAAGACAAAGAACTCAGTTACTTAAAAAAAATGTGCCGCCCAATTTCTGACATCACATTGCAGGCACTTACGAGAAGATCTGTGCTAGCAGCCCTACCCAGCTGCCTTGTCAGTGAAAACCTTTAATAACCCCGTCTTTATGTACCATCATGGCTTCCCCCCAAATTATCTTCAGGGACCATGACTAGTCCTAGTCTAAGGGTTTGGTAATTGCTTTTGCCCAATCTGAGCACAATCTGTTCCACTACTTTTGAGCTATGCAAGGGTGAAATAAATACAGAAAAAGCTTGCAAGCTACATTAAAGAAGCTCAAGATGTGCTTTGCACACGAATAACACTTAAAAACGCCGGAACTTTCAAAGTCAAAACTTCTACAAGGACCAGTATCAGGAGGAAAACTCAGAAAGCCTAGTGGAAACACCTTGTAGTGGTTTGAAATGCAATGTGTGATTTTCATATCCACCAGGTTGACTTTCTGAGATGACACTAGCCCCCACTTCGCAAAACAAGGAACTAAGGATAGCTTTAAATAGGCTTCTCCCCTAAAATGATCTGCTTCTCCAGGAAAAAAAAAATGTATATGTATGTGTCTGTACACCATACCAAGGCTTTTGCTCAAAGCAAAATGAGCAGCTCAGTTTTAAGAATTTGCAAAAAGCTTCATGCTGCTGATCTGCTTAAACTTGTCTTATATTTTTAGATTATATAGATTATCTATGGCATATATTGCCAGCATGTATTTTATTACATACCTAATTTTTCTTTCAACTTGATTCCATTGTGACAATCTTGTGGTTATTTTTTTTTTTTTTTTAAGATTTTTGCTATAGGGCACATATACTCACTAGATAGAGAGACAGAAAGTGAGAAATCACTCCCCAGGGGGAAATGGCCACACCACAATCCCTTCTCCTCCATTCTCCTCTCGGGATTTTGGGCACACATGCACTCGTACCCAGTGTGAGTTTAAGCCACTAGGTCCAGGACTCGAACCATGGTCATCTACCTGGGAAACCAGTGATGTAACCAATATGCCATCTGCTGCTCCCCCATTGTGACCATCTTTAAAATATTTTATGGAGTACATGGCATTTTAAGTACATAGAAAAATATTTTATCCACTTAATATTTAGCAAATTCAATTCAGACAAAATTAAAATTGAATTAGCAATCTGTTCAAATGACCTACCCTCAGGAAGAGTCATAAAATGTATAAGTGAGAAAAAGTGACAATGACTAGATGAGTTAAAATGCCCAGAGCAAATACTCAGGAAGGTAAAATTTACTACACATTTGAAGCTAGAACTAGGGGAAAAAAAACATAATTTAAATAATGATAGTAAATATAGTAAATAGGTAAAATTGGCTCAGTCATTATCAATTCTAACAATTGAGTCATCTGTCAGTATAAGCACATAATCACCAGAACCTTGCATGTTTATTGGGTTGAATGGTCATAAGAAAACAATGTCCAGGTAATACCAGAGGCAAAATATCAGCCTGAGCAGGGAGGGAGGGAGAGGGAGAGAGAGAGGGAGGGAGGGAGGGGAAGAGAGAGACAGACAGACAGAGAGAGAGAGAGAGAGAGAACAGAGTTCTTCTACTGAGGAAAGAACCTCATTATTTTGCTGTTTGTCTACTCAGTGCCAAGAGAAAGACCAGGTGCATTACCTCCTTCATCCTCATAGTATACCTTATGGCAAGATATTGTTTTCCACATATGAAGAAGAAGGCTAAGAAAATAAGTTGTTTAACTTGTTCAAGGTCAGCCTATAAATGTTGACCTGTCTGAGTCCCAAACATATCTTCACAGTACATTTTATTTTATACATTGAGTTTCTTTTGATGACAAGTAAAGGAAACAATCTGAATTGTCCTCACTTTTTGTTCAAGTGAGGATGAACAACAAGAAACTAGTTGGTGTCCTTGGAAAATTGTGAAAGGGAAAACCACTAGTCAAGGTGATGAACATTATATATCTCAGGGAAAAAAAAACAAAAAAACACTGATATGAGGCCAAAACATTTCAATATATTTTTCAGAAATTGTTGAGTTATGCTAAAATCTTACTGTCTGCCCTGATATCATATTTACCAGATGTTGTCTGGTCTGATAGGGCTTCTGATTACCCAAGATAGGTACTTATGTTGATGGACATAAAAAATGAGGTCAATCCAGAGCTATAGAAATTACATTTTAGCTTCCTAGTTTGTTGATAATACATGTGAGAGTTGGATGAAGAAAGTCACTTCCTCTGAGTCAGCTTCCAGTACTTTGACAACATCACATTTCCTAACTAGCAAAGCTGAGATCCAGACTCAAAGACCGCAGTGACCCAAATAAGAAACCGCCTTTGAAATGGCCTTAGCATTTAAAGCATGTCCCTTAGATAACATCTCCCTTATTCTTTATTTCATTTTTGCTCTCTCCAAACTACCAGCTAAAGTCTAGACAGGGAGACAAGGCAGAAATGACTTTAAATGATCGTTTCTTTTCCTTGAGACATTGGTGCTTCACCTCTTGTAAGTTTCTTTATCGCACTGGAGGCTCCTAAGAATGATTTGTGAGAGGATTGGCATTCTAGTGAAGTTTTCTCTCTGAATAAGTTTAAATGAGTCAGTTTGTGTTTTAGTCTTTTCCCCTCAATAAAAATATTTACTTAGCTCATTTCAGACACTAAACTGTAGTAACTGGAGACTTTCAAATACGGTTTTTGTTCTTCGTGTATTTTTCTGTTTTAAAGTTGATGACCCCTCCTTAATACATTGTTTTTTATTTATAGCATCCACTCCAGGTTCTACATCCATCTCTCTGATGTTATTCCTTTGACTCTTGGCCACCTCCTCTTCTGCCCTCTCAGCCTTATATTTTGCAGTTTTCCTACTGATGGTCCTACTCCTCTCTGCATCCCATAATTTCCATAGGAATTCTTGCATTGCTCATGAAATCAGTTATGGTAAATATGCTGATAATTCCCCAGTCTTTATCTCTAGTACGTTCCCATGCCTTCCTCACATTCAGGTTCATTATGAGTTATCCACTAGAAATAACTGCAAAGATGTCAATATCTCAGGCTCACTATGCTCTAAACCCAATTCATTATTTCCATTCTATTTCTGAATTTCTTGGCTATTTCATCTAAATGGACATTTTGACCATAAAAAGATTGGCTCATCCTTTCTTGGTGTTCTTCCTGATCCAAAGCAAGCAAATTAGTATGAAATTCTGATATCTTTACCATCGAAGTATATCTGAAAGCCATCCTCTCTTTTCCATTCCAACATTCAATGCCATTCAAATTTCCATGATCTTCTTTTTACCTACAGTACTATAATAGATTTGAAAAAAGATCTCTACTTCAGTCTTGTTCCTCTCAAATGCATCCTTTGTAAGTCACAAAAATACTATTTCTACACTGCAGATTTATTTATTTCAACCCACTGAATAAAAACACATCAGTATATCTTCATTATGTATAGTACAAATCAAACTGCAATCTTCTCAAAGTAGTAGGGGTATTTCTTATGACTCCTTAGGATGAAAACCTCTTTTTTAAATTCCTTCTCCTACTCCTTATTCTGTCATCTTTAGGGCAAAAGCAAAATTGGACAGAACTGTGGATCTCTCCTTCTTCTTGAAATGGACTCTTGAATTTGTGTTGGCATAATATTGTCTTGATTTCTCTCTTCCTTCTTTAGATGTTTTTTTCTTTGCCTCATTTACATTATTATTTCCATGGTTACACATGAAATTTCTCAACCCTGAACCTCCATGTCAATAGAGTACTCTCTTTGACTTCCTCTATGTTTAGATGACTCCATTTTCTTTATTCCTCTTAAGACATCTTCTTCAAATTCCAGTCTCTCTTGGTGAAACGAACACCTCAAGTAATTCTCTGGAATGCCTTAGATACCCTCATATCCATTGTGTACATATCTTCCTTCAGTTCCTCCCTCAGAAGAAATCTCGTAATCTCTTTCAGTTATCCTTATCCCAGTGAATCATGTTGCCACCTATGGAATTTAATAAGCCTGAAACTTATTATTCTTAAGTCTTCCTTTTAGGTAATGATTATCATTCAATGTGGCTTCAAATCCTTTCAATTTTTACTCCCAGCTCTCTCTAATCTGTCCACTTTCCTCCAGCTTTAGCTTTACTCCACGTGACAGTTACCCACATCAGAACGCTTCAGCAGGCCCCTATCTTCTCCTTCATGTGCCCTGTCTACTCTAAATCTTTTCCAGAATGAAGCCAGAGAGATCTTTTGAAAACATTTATCTGATTAGCTATCTGCATCTACCACCAATCGACCATCACATTTTCTTTTAAAATAAAATTAAAATTATTTATAGAGTTTGAAGTTCATGTGTGTCTTTTTGCCCAGCTTCATCTCACACCACATTCTCCCAACTTGTTTTGTTTTCTCACTACACCATCCAAACAGAGGTCCCACCGCCAGGATTCTATGCTCTTTCTTCCCTGGGAACCCTTGCCATGTTCTTTCTGTCTGTGGGTTCATTCTCTCTCTTTCTTTCTTCTCTAATAACCTCCTCTCCTCCTTTTCCTCTTTATCTTCTTCTCTTTCTCTCTCTTCTTCTAATGAGAGAAAATGCACATGAAAGAAGAAGACAATAAGAAAGAGAAAAGTTGAGAGAGAGAGAGAGACATATTTTCTGCTGCAAGGTCTTTCATGTTCCAGTCCTCCTGATCCAGCCTCCCTGTTAGCTAAGATCACAGGCACACACTATGGCCCCTGGGTCTTCCATGCAGTTTCAGCCACTCTGTGGCAATGCCCTCTCACTTATACCACTATGGCTGGACCCAATAACTTCACTTCTAACAGAATTTCATTTGTCACTTGGAGAAAATGAAGTTTCATGATCTCATTCTTAGGCAGACTTCTACCATGAAGTTAAATCTCCATAACATCTTAATTGCAGTATTATATTTTCTCACTTAATGTTTGATCGCCTCTTTCCAATAGTAGATGGTGTATTTTATCAGGGCCTCGATGCACGTGTTCTTAGTCACATTTTGTATTTCTAACGCCACACTCCATACCCAGTTCCTTAAACAAATGAACAAACTTTCTTTATAGACTCAGTGTTTCCAAGATTTTCTAGGCTTGTTTAGGTTCACATCTCTCTATATGAAATAATTGAAATGGAGTTAAATTAGTGTTAGGGTTGCATTTTAACAGTGATATGTCTTGCAATGCATGCTAAGGAGGGGAGGGAAGTGATTAACACAATGTTACTGGGATTGATGACGTTTGTCATAAACTCGATTCTTCAGCTGTAAAGTACATATCAGACTAATTTAGCTCCTGGGATTGCTGTACAAAATAAAGTGTGACATCAAGGCATTTTGCAATTTCAAAGTGCCACATAGGAACTCAATAATGTTGATGCCTATTGGCTATCATCATCATTATCATCTAATGTTGCACGAGGGTTCTTCAGAAAGTTCATAAAAATATATATCACAAAGAAATCTATGAATTTTAATGTTTTTGAACCAAAATATACTTGTACTCCAATTACATTTGCCCACAAACTTTCAGAAGTTTTCCTTACATAATCTTATTGCTCTGGAACCCTTAGGAATAAAGGTCAATAATTCCATCACAACCATGACCAGGAGAATATGCTTGGTGCTATATACAATTGACCTCAGAATACTTTATTTACAGAACAGTGCATACAAGTAATAAATGCTAAATATAATTCAGCACAAGAAAATATAAAATGAACAAAAGACTCAAGTTAACTTTTGTTCTGTAATGGAAATATTAACCAAATTTTGGCATAGGGATTTTGCCAATTTTTTTTTTCGAAGTAGCTATCTAACGCTCTTCAAATCAAGTAGCATTTATAAACATATGAAGGAGTCATGTGGCCCCTAAGTATTGAGGATTGTGGATTGAGGCCAAAATGTAAGGGAAAAAAAATGTGCCTTTGACAATTGGCTCCGGCCAGAACTTGTTGCTTGACCTTCGGAAACACTTCACTTTCTGAGAATTACTTATAAAATAGAAACGACATAGGCTCTCTCTTGAGTTGATGAGGAAGAATACAGATCAGAATATGTGATTGTGCTTTCTACCCTGTAGATTGTTGTAACAATGTGACTTACATGTAGCTTTATTAAAAGGGGGTCCCCCCAACTATAGGCAAACCCATCAAGTTAATTGTGAATTGTGAGTTAGAGGGGCAAGGAGAAATGTTGAGGCACTTGCCTTCTCACCTAAGGTAAGAAACCCAGGACCACCTGAGAACTTTCTTGAACTCTGGGAATGTAGGTGTCAAAAGTGCTCACTTAAATAGTGCAATGCTACCTACTCCTATCTGTTTTGTCTGTGAGCTACATGGCACTGAGATATTTGGAAGTATTTTCGATCTAAATATTTAATTTATTTATTTGTTGCCAGAGGGTACATGCAGTCACCAGAGACAGAGAAAGCAACCCCCAGTGGCGTGTATCATACCACATTGCCTTCTGTTTCATTTCTCCATCTCATCAGGATTTGGGACACACACACAAGAAATCTGGTGTGTTTTCAAGCTGTCAAGGCCAGTATTTGAACTGCAGTCAACCAAATGGGATTCATCTCACTCAATTACTGGTCTACGGGGTCAACTCTAAACTAAGGATTTTATATTTAAATTGTAGAGCTGAGTCAAAATCCTAGTCCCATTTTCTACAAGTGTTATAACCAGATCCTTCCCATCTTTTCTGTAGGCCTTATCAGCTACATTTTACTACTTCCATTAACAGATGAGTAATCAGAATCAGGCATCTTAAGTAGTTTGCCAAAAGTCACGCCTTGAGAAATTCATTGCTGAATCTTTGCAAAATTATAATAACATTTGTTTATTTGCTAATCTTTGACCCAAGCTCTTTGAAAGTGTCAATGATGAGAGGGAGACTGATGTGCTTAATTTCTAGAACAGATGTCTGTACATTCTCTTGTCAATAAGTCAAGCTGCTTTTTCATAATCGAACTGATTTTCCATGATGACTCCTGATATTTCCCAAAGAGCCTTTGTCTTTGTAATTGATTTTTCCTCTTTAGATAGACTGATTGATTTCCCCTCATTGTCTTTTGAATCCTCCACCCACCCTTGCCAGGATAATATGAATATTTTTATCTCCTCTTCTGAATCTAGGGACTTGAGCAGTACAAGAGCTCTCCATGGAGCTGTTAATATAGCTTCCTTCTGTCTGAGTATGCTGTTATATTTTTATCTGAAACAAATTGGCATTTTTCTTGTTGAGTAGAAATGTTGCCATTAACATAGGGTGCATATAACTTATGCCAGTAGAGAAGTAGACTCTCTCAGTTCCAGTCCATGAGAAGGACTTTGGCTGCTGTTGTCATTTGAAAATATTCATCTCTGGCCCTGAAACCATGACTGGGTTGGGAGGGAGGACTTGCAGTAGTCATGTGGCAAGTGGGAGGATAGTTCCCAAGGATGGAGGCAGGAGGGAAGGCAATCATATCAGTATTTACCCTTTCCTTCCAGTGCTTGAGGAGAGTGGACAATTTATACATGTTATTCTCAAAATGTGTCCTGAACACCATGGGATAACTGAAACTATTTAAGGTCCATAAGGTTCTTTCTTTTCTAGTAATATAACTGGAAAACTGAGTTCTTTATATACTTCAAACAAACAAACAAAATCGCAATAAATTGACTGTAGGAACAGATATGAAAGTTCAGTTGTAGTTTATTAAGTCAGATTTTAAATATATTTGCAGCAAGTACAGAACAATATCACTCTTCTCACTAACTAACTTTTATTTGGGAGAAATGTAGCTTTTTCCATAAAAATATAGTACTTGCATTAACTTGTAATAGGCCTATTATAAATATTTTAAGAATAATAATAAAAATATTTTTACATTTTTTAGTTTTAATGTTTAATACAATAAGTGTTAGTAGACATAATACATATAAACAGGAATTCTTTGGAAACTCCATTTTTAAAATTAAAATGGATTCTAAACCAAAAAGTTTGAGGGTCACTAGTTTAGATTTTTTTTTTTTTTGAGAGGTTTTTGCTACAGGGTACGTGCGCTCACCAGAAAGACAGAGAGACACAGAGAGACAAAAAGTGAGAAATCACCCCCTGAGAGGATGGCCACGCCACAATCCCTTCTCCTCCACTGTCCTCTCAGGATCTTGGGCATGCACACACACGCGCCCGGTGTGAGTTTAAGCCATCGGGCCCAGGACTCAAACCACAGTCAACCACATGGGAGTCCAGCGACATAACCATTACACCAACCGCTGGTCTCATAGATGTTTTTAAAATTTACTTGAAGTTGATAGAATTAGTAAATTTGAAAAAATATATAGGATGAAGAATTATTCAGGTTTCAAAATTCTAACTAGGGAGATAAACATAATTCTATTCTTATGCGACCTTTGGCTCCCTGGTAGAGGCTTTCTGAAGGTCTGATCAAAACAATTTGATAAAAAAGAGAACTGCTAAAACTAGTAAATGGTATCTGTCATAAAGTCAGGCAAGTGGAGTCACACTTGCCATTCCAGAATCAAGGATGTATATACTTAACAAATACAAAAATATATTTCTTCAAGAAAATGTGGAGCTTAATGAAATTCACAAGTCTTTATTACCAGAGCTATTTAAATTTTTTAAAGAATTACTTATTTTATTTTGTATTTATTCATTCACATATTTTAATTTGACCAAATAGAGACAGAGAGAGAGAGAAAGGGAGAGAGGGAAGGTGAGAAAGCAAGCCACCACCAGGTCTGGGGCTCGAACTGTGGTTGGCCATGTGGGAGTGTCCAGCGCCTTAACCACCATGCCACCTGCTGGTCCCCCAGAGCTTTTTAAAAATTACAGATTGTCCATCCTACATGTAAATGAAGAGTCAAGCTTAAAGACTTTTTAATAAAAATAATGACAATAGTATAACAACAGCTAAAATACATTTTCTTACTATACATTAGGCACTGTGCTAAGTTCATTATATTATCTTTTTTATATTCAGGAACTCTATGTCAGAGATACTCTTATAACCCCTATTTTGCATGTGAGAATGGGGCCACAGAGAAATAATGAATATGCATATTATTAATAAGTTACGGAGATGGGATTTGACTCTCATAAAATATTTTTACTCCAAACTCAAACATGAGAGCTACACTCTACTACTCCAGTTGTTCTATGAGTGATTACAGAAATGATTACAAGCTTTTACCCTTTCATCAAGGGGTCAAATCTATATCTTTCTTTCTTCTAATCTAGTATTCAAATTATTCAACCAGATGCAACTGAATGTCATTTTTGTGAGGTCTGTGACTGAGCCTCAGAGACCTTGCAACTTTCCGCTCAGCCTCTGGATACCCTGTGCTGGATGTCTGTGCGTAAACCTGGACTAATCTGCATGAGGATGAGAGAGCACATGAAACAAACCATCCTATCCAGGCTGTCTTTGAGCAGCTATTCCAGATGAGACCACTTAAGATCAAGGAACCCTGGCAAGATCTGCAGAACTACTGAACTGAGCCCAGTGCAAAGTGGGAGCACACAGACTTGTGAGCTTAAGAGACAGTTGTTGTTTTAAGCCATTAGGTTTAGGTGTTGTTATGCAGTCGAATAATTGTATCAAGGGTAAACA
This sequence comes from Tupaia belangeri chinensis, assembly GCF_000334495.1. Lineage (NCBI taxonomy): Eukaryota > Metazoa > Chordata > Mammalia > Scandentia > Tupaiidae > Tupaia > Tupaia belangeri. The sequence goes on from NW_006205986.1 coordinate 1,268,370, forward strand.
AAAATGTGGGGCCACCAGACAGCATAGTAGTTATATCCCTGGATGCCCACATGGCTAACTGTGGGTGGAGTCCTGAGTCCCATGGCTTAAAATTCATGTTGGGTGAGTGTATGTGTGTGCCCAAGGTCCTGGGAAAAGAATGGAGGAGAAGGGATTCTGGCATGGCCATCTCCCTCCCCAGATGGGGAGAGATTTCTCACTCTTTCTCACTGTCTCTGTCTCTGTCTCTCTCTGTACTCTCTGAGCACATATGCCCTCAGGTGAAAACCTCTTAAAAAAAAGAGGTAATAAAAATAGATGATATATGCTGGGCACATGTCCATGGATGCCCAAATCTCCAAAAGAGATAGAGAGAGAGGAAAAAGGATTGAAGTATGTCCATTTCCCATGGGGAATGGAATACTTTCTCCTCTTCCTTTCTCCCTGTCTCCTGTCTCTCTATGAAAAGTACACATGCTTTCTAGAAGAAAAAAAAAAAGGAATAAATGTTACAATATCTTAGAAAAAAACTAAAAGCAGAATAAACATACCTTTCAATAGTAGGAAAGAAGAAAGATGACTGCAGAATAAGAAATAGAGCCAAAGCTACAGAGTGTCCTTTATAAAATATTTTCATGTGAGCTATCTGCCTCCATCCATTCTTTAAAATTGTTTGATAGGCGAAGGATCTCAAGGAAGCTTATTTCAAAGCTATTTTAAATTTGGAATGAGAATTGAAGGGCAGAAAAAGTGAAAATGAAAAAAGAGATAAACATGAAAGGAAACAAATATCAACCTCTCTATATTATTTTTTAGCCCCTCTGTCTTTCAGGGTTAGCAAGTAAGGGGGAAAAAAGTGGTTGCCTTAGGAAGAAAAACAGAAAAAGTTAGAGCAAATGTGCAGATGTCAGGTTGCTTGATTACGAATGAGCAAAAGCCAGACACGAAGGTATAGCAAAGGCTAACCATGGCTCTATGTCCTAAATAGAAATCCCAGGGGTGGAATTTTACTTGGGTATGACAGCATTTGTGGAAATGGTATTCTGGCACATAAGGAATGACCTTTGTGTACACAAAGCAAGCTCTCCTTTAGTTGGAAACCAATAATACTAGAAGGTCCTCCAATCTTATTTAGGCCAGTAACCTCAATCTAAAATTCATAGACTCTTGTGACAAATGGGACACTGATTTGCTTATTTCCCACTGTTTGTCACCTCTATTAGCTCAACTAAAACACTTCCCAATATATTAAATTGCTTTGAAATGGCTCAGAAGTATGTGCAGAAGGTTAGCTCCACATAGCTGTGAAAAAATGATGGCACCGCTAAGACTATTTCTTATTTTCAATCATAAAAGAAAGCCACCCAGGCTCCAAACCCGCAGTCATCTGTAGGTAATTGGAATTGTTCTAGATTGGTGTGGCATTTTTCATAATCATCATTTTTCATAATCTGGGGTCACAGCTAATGCCAAGGCTCCCTACAAAGAAACCCAGTAGGGTGGGAAAGAGACTCATATAGAGCTGGAACATGCAAGCTCAGATCAGCCAGCAGCTAATGGATCAGAACACAGCAGCACGTCACACTTGGGGCTGATTTTTGGAACCTGTAGTCGGCAACTCAAGAAGCAGACTATATGTGCTGTCAGGAGATATTCATTGATATGGTTACGCAATGGTTGTGTAAGTCAAACCATTTTGTTACGTTTGACATAATCATAAATCCTAGGAGTGTTGTAACACAGAATTTGACACAAAATAAGAGGGAAGTGCCTACATTCCCTCATGTTTGACTTAAGTTAGAAGTCAGGAAGGAACCTCCTGAGAGTATCACAAAACCATGAAATGGGTTCAAAAAGACAAAAGTTCTCAATTTTGGAATTATTGTAGAATCATCTGGGGAGTTAAAATCAATGTATACCTTCAGTTTGCCTCTCCCCTTCCCATAATCTGGGTTGAAGTTGGGTGGTTAATGTTAGACAAGCTGAGGAAAAAAAAACTCTACCAGGTCTCACTGTGTACTTATTTTGCATTTCATCTTTATCATATTCATGCTACATTAGAATTCTGCTCCTCCTGAACAAGCTTAGTTCACTAATTAAATGAACACTTAGAGGGACCTGCAGACAGCATAATGGTTACATACTGGACTCCCACGTAGTCTACTCTGCTTTGAGTCCTGAACCCAGCACTTAAAATTGATGCTGGGCACATGTGCATATGTGCCCAAAATCCCAAGAGGAGAATGGAGAAGGGATTGTGGCATGGCCATACCCCCCGGAGGGTGCTTTCTTGCTTTCTGTCTCTCTGTCTCTCGGACAAGTGCACATGCCCTATGGCAAAAATCTCTCTCTCTAAAAAAAAAAAAGAAAAAAAATTAGTACTTAGAAACCAGATGGTCTGGGTTCAACTTCTAGTGCTCTCAGTAACAGTGTGACCTGAATGAGTTCCTTATCTTTTTCATACTTAAATTTGTCATCTTTAAGATGGAGATAGTTCTTGTTTGAGTTACTGGGTGATCATGGGTATTAAAATGGGAGAATTTATATAAAGTGCTTGAAGCAGTACTTGGCACAGAATGACCACTGATTAAGGGCTGATAATCACTCATTACAAAATTTTATGAGATAAAAAATAGAAAGTTGGAAAGGTTAAGTAGTACATAGTAAAGGATTGTGTGGGGATACAGATTTTTAAATGAGTCTAGCACTCCTAAAATTGTCGTGGGTCCAATAACTTTGAGGTTGGAAGATAGATTTTCTCTTTTTTCAAGAGCCTGTCAGACTTTAAAATTGTCGTGGGTCTTATAACTTTGAGGATGGAAGATGGATTTTCTCTTTTTTCAAGAGCCTGTCAGACTTTTGAGTCTATGATTTATTTAGTGTACAAGAGTCAGGCTGAATTATCTTCAAATAAATTCTGCATTCTGAATGTGGAAACAAAAAGCAAAAATACTGTAGCACTTATTTACGTGAAGATCATCTAACTTAATGTGAATGGTTATTTTTCTTGGCAAATGTGCTTCGACCTGGTGTTTGCATGTAAAGTAAGAAATCTAGCCATTTTACCATTTTCTGGATGACTTACGTATAGTGAGAGAGGTGGAAATTTTTACCAAGGCACAAAATTATCCCGTGGTCTTGTTTCGTCTGCCCTCATAATTTCCTTGGTCATTCTTCCTCCAAATTTGGAGACATTTCTTCATCATGATAGGTTGCAACTAAAGCCACATAATCAGGTTCTTAGGTCCCTGCTATCAATTCTTGATAAAAGCGATGAGATATCACAATTATCCAATTTTACTATTTACTAACACTCCCAATAATGTTTTCCTTGGACATGGGGCTACTGGGATTTTTTCCCAGGCTCCAAGTTCCAAATTATTTCCTCAAATCTATGTCTTGTGAGATTCTGTTTCCAATCTTAGTTTAACTTTGCTTTTGATGTTGACTTAAATACGAAACTTCCCTTTGCTTGCTAGCGTCTCCTGCCTAAGACATAGATTTCATTCTCCTTTGCTTTATGTGCCATATTGTGAGATAACACGACCATTTCTACAACCAGATCAGACCTAAATAATCTTCGTTCGGACACAGTTGAACACTTAAAGAATCTGATTCAACTGGGTCTAATTCAATTACAGTGCAGTTACTCTGGACACTTGCTTTGAGACTAGTCCTACTTTCAGCACTATGTGGTCTGTGACCAGACAGAGGATAAAAATGCATAATAAGAATAAAATATCACATATCTATATATAAGCATTCTGCCTCTCCTTTTCTCTCAACTTGAACTTCAAATAAACTCCTTCTATCCATGTTTTTTTTCTTTTTTTCCTTCCTGAAATAAGATATCAGGATTTTAAGAGCCCTTGTCACATGAAAGGCAAAGCTCTGGTTTGAGGTATTACCAGAGATCTGACAACTGCTTTGGAAACAAAGTAATGGCATTTTTTCCCCATGGGAGCCATGGACAATTTGATGTCTTTCACGTATGTGTGAGAGAGTGTATAGATGGGGCACTTTCTTTAAAAATGCAGCTCACACCTAGTCTTTGTAAAAATTAAACTCTCTTAGTGTGCAACAAATCTCATGTCAAAGTTCACCTTGTAAACCCAGATCTTGCATTGTGGGCAACGGATGTAAGAGATGGCATATGCACACATCCACACCCATCTGCCCACACTCCCACGCTCACACATTTGGAATTCTCTCATAGTTTGCACGCTGGTAAATACAACACCACATCTGCCAAATGTCTGTAGCAGTGACATCTGATATTGTTGTGCCAGTCACTTCCCTAGAGATGAGATTTATATAGCAACAGATCCAGCAAGCTCCATTAAATCTCTCCTACCCTTTCTGCCGGGCAGCAAGTGCCCATTAAGAAACCTCACTGGTTCTGTAGGCTTTACTGACTCATCACTTGCTCTTTCAGGTGGCTGTGTACCTTGTGTTTTGGGTTGGGATGCATGGCCACATTTTGATAAATACTCTACACTCGCACTGAGGTTTGTAATGACATCTAGGAAGTAGGATGGGATGCACTGTGGTGGCATTCATGTACTTGTGGTTGGTAATGAACTTCTGTCATCCAGTCAGCCACTGTTAACCACTAAGATGCCACCTTAGTAGGATGTGATGGTTAATTTTAGGTATCAATTTTACTAGATTGAGGGATGCCTAGATGGCTGGTGATGCATTGTTTCTAGATATGTCTGTGAGGGTGTTTCTAGAAGAGATTGGCATGTGAGCCAGTGGACTGGAAATGAAGACCTCCTTAATATAGGTGTGTACCATCTAGTCAGAGCTGGTTGAAACAAATAGATGAAATAAAGCAGATTTTTTTTTTCTCTCTCCCTCTTCTGAGTGAGAGACCACCAACCCTCCTCCTCTTGGACATCAGACTCCAGGTTCTTTAGCTTTTAGACTCTGGGACTTGCACCAGTGGTCTCCCAGGGGTGCTTGAGTGTTTATCATCAAACCAGTGTCTGTGCTATTGATTTCCAAGCTTCTAAAACTTCTGAACTTACACAAAGTCATTCTGGCTTCTCTGATTCTTCAGCTTATAGACAAACTATCATGGATCCTCTCTGTTTCTGTGTTTATATGAGCCAACTCCCATAATGAATGCCCTATCATTTGTACTATTGGTTCTGTCATTCTAGAAAGACAGTTATATAGAACAGAATGAAATTCAACCAAGTAGAGATGCACTATCAAAAAGAAAAAAAGATATATTACTAGAGTAATACCTCTGGAAAACCCATACACATAAATCTTTTTTTTTTTTTTTTTTTGAGAATCACTATTTACCTCATCCTAGTCAAATTTGGACAAGGTTTACAACAGAAATCTGTTTAACCATTTAACCTTTCTTGTTAGGTATCCTTTGAACACCTTGACCTTATATATCTCCACCTTCCACAGATAGTTCCCCAAACATATATCCAAATTAAAACACACGCACTAAGACCAGCAGATGATGTAGTGGTTATACTGCTAGATTCCCATATAGTTGACTATGGTTCAAGTCCTGGACCCGTGGGCTTAAATTCACGCTGAGTGTATATGTGTGTGTGTGTGTGTGCCCAAGATCCAGAGAGAAAAAGAGAAGAGATTGTGGTGTGGCCATCCCCCCAGTGCGTGATTTCTCACTTTCTGTCTCTGTTTTTCTCTGGAGAGCGCATGCACCCTATAGCAAAAATCTCTCTCTCTAAAACACACACGCACAGTACACATTACACTTACTCATTAACCAAAATTCTGTGCATATAATACTTCCCAAATTTACTAAAGTTGGTTTTCCTTAGTATCTTGAGAAACATATATTATGGTGGTTAGAAAGTATATTCTGAATTTTGCCAGAGATAATGATCTATCAGTGTGACCTTCAGCAAGTCTAAAAAATAGTAATGATCTTACATGGTTTTTGAAAAATTTAATAAATAATAAATAAGAAGAACTATACCTGGTTCCTTGTGAGCGGGCAATAAACATTAATTCTCGTTAACATCTTGTGCAGGCTATATTTTGGGAAGTACTAAATTATTCTTCCCAGTCCCACTGTTCACTTTTTTTTCCTTACAGAGTCAATTTTGGGTTCTCGTTTTAAAGCTTCTGCGAAAATGAGGTCTGTTATCAGTATTAAACCCAGAGTTTATTTATTAATTTATTTTTTGTCGACAAAGTAACCAATGCAGTGATCTTCTGCAAAGCTAGCAGGAGATAAACCTTACTCTGACTCCAGCAGAGCTAAAGTTGATCAGGAAACACCAGAGCTCAGTTCCTGCAGTGCTACCTGGACTTCTCCTTACTTGGGCTTGCATGTTTTTGGAAGACTTGAGAAAATAGAGGCGGGAATTTCTATGGCTCAGGACAACCCTGAAAGGCTCATTTTTATCATCTTAAGAAAAAGGTGAAGAAAGAATTAATGCAACTGTTGGGTATGTTACTCATAAGTCTCATATCTGAATAAGCAATTGGCACAATATCAGAAGTCAGAGAGGAGGGAAGGGAGTACTTTCATCTCCTCAGGGATCATCTCCACCTCCTCCTCAATCGTAGTAGAGATTACTCATAGTTCACTGCAAAAAGAAAGACATAAAAACAAACACCTGTGTTCAATCAAACCAGATCAAATCTCAATGTAAACTCTAGGTTTAACAACTCTCTTCTTCTGTCTTGATGTTTTCAGTGTCATGGAAAAGTAAGAGGGTCTTCATGGCCAGGTGTATTATAAAGCCCAATGACTGAGACCTCACGTTCTGTGAATGCTTCTGGTATCTATCAGCTTAAATCCAATATAGACCGACCTTCCTCTAGATGAAAAGTGTGATTAACAGATGAAAGGAGACGTGGGATCACAAGGCCTAGAGTAGGATGTGGCAAGTGAAGCATTCACATTGTGTGCAATATTTAAGAGGATGCCAAAACTCAGGAATGACAGTAAACGTTGTACATACATTTCTGCAATATATTTTTAAAGTATTGAAAATATTTTTTAAATATTGCGAGAAAGAACTACAATGAATCAAATATCAAAATGTTAAAGAAAAGCAGAATTAGCATTGTTGAATACTCCTTTTGCCTTAGTATCTAATATGACTAAGTATAACCCCATGAGATGAAAAAGGAATAACAGGAACAAAAATAGGTCACAGGGAAAACTATGAGAAAATTTTCATGACACTAACTAGTTTTTTAAGCTGAATAAGTTTTAAAAAGTTTTATCTAATGACAAAAGTAGTTATTCAGCAAAATTTACAAATAAACATCTTCCTAATTGTCTTAAAAAGCATGGTCAACATTCATGATTTTCCATATCTAAAGTAGGGAATATGACAATGGGAAGGAAGATTTATTAGAGGGTCCTGTTATTACCTTCCGCGTAATACTTTAAATGTCGCAGTAGGGCCAGCAGATGGTGTGGCGGTTAAGGTGCCAGATTCCCACATAACTGGCACAGTTCAAGTCCTGGACCTGATGGTTTGAAAATCACGCTGGGTGCATGTGTGTGCATGCCTAAAATCTGGAGAGGAGAATGGAGGAGAAGAGATTGCAGCATGGCCATCTTCCCTGTGGGGTGATTTCTCACTTTCCCTCTTTTTGTCTCTCTCTCTCTCTAGGGAGCACAAATACCCTATGGTAAAAATAAAAAAAAAAAATTAAATTAATTTAAAATATTCATGGGAACTCTTAAATTAGATATTCTGACTGCTGAGGAGAGAAATCTTGAGAGTAATGTTCAAACCAAAAACTTATATGGGGATAGAGATAGAATTTATATGTATATATATATATATATAATATATATAATGATTTGATTGCCTTCTTTGAATGACAATAACGTACCTTGATCAAGATAAATAACTCAAAGTGGATGTGATTTTTTTTTTTCTTACAAAAGCATGATCAAGATCAATCATGAACTCTGGAAGCAAATTCTATAAAATCACTGAGATTCCAAACCTTCTGGAACTGATATTAACCTTTGAGCTTGCTGATTCCAATCCCCTTATTTTACAGCTGGAGCAACTGAGCTCCAGCAGGCTATGGAACCAGATGGGTCATGCTATCAGCAGTGGTGCAGAGCGAGCTAAACTCTGTGAGGTCGGCTGAGGTCCTGTGTAACCCAGAGGAATCCTGGCATGAATTTCAAATCCTCTCCTCAGTTCTGGCACTGGTTCTGGTACCCATATGTCTGTGCATACATAGAAGCTGATGCAGAGAAACTCATGAGAATTGCCAAAGCCCTAGAATTCTGAAAACAGTTGCTATATCCTGTTGCCATGACAACACACTCAGGAAAGAACCTAGGTGCCAGACTTAGATTATTTATTTATTTTCTTTTTGGTCCCAGAGGAGTACCAGTGTGAGTGGACAACTCTTGTATTGCTACCTGGAGAGAACCCTTTCCTGCCTATGCTGCCTCCCATGGTAGATCAACATTCCAACGATAGGTAACAGATGGAATAGTGACTGGTATTATTCCCTTCGGAGACAAAGGACTTTGAAGATTATTGTGCCATGAAAAATAAGGAACTTGAACAAGCACATGTGCCTTTGAAAACGTGTGATTTCTTTAGCCCCAACTTCCTCTGCATTTGTGAATCTCCCTGTTTTATTTCCCCCTCCTTGTTTTTCACCAGAGCATCTGCTCCTTCCGGTACGGGAAATGTTTGTACTGTTCAATGGTCCTGTGAGTCACAGATTAAACATGAGGGACTTTTGTGAATGATACCAAGCAAGGCCTTAATTAAAAAGGAGGAAGAAGGTCCGGTGAGTGGGAACAAGGTTGGGGAAGTTAGAGTCTCTCAAAGTGCCAGCTTCTTCCTAGATACCACTCTCTTCCTGGCAGGAAATCATATCCAAATTTAAGATGTACAAGTTGCATGGCTCCTGGCAACTCTCAGAACTGCATTACGATTCTCCCAGAACCTTTATACCCAGATGCTGGATGAAGATAATGATTGCTCTCTCTCACATTGTGCTTCTTAAGTGTCAGAAAACATTGTAAGCACTTTTCTATTTTAACTCACTCCTTGGGCCCAGCGGTTGGCGTAATGGCTATGTCACCGGACTCCCATGTAGTCGACCACGGTTTGAGTTCAGGACCCAGTGGCTTGAAACTCATGCCGGGCGCATGTATGTGCATGCTTCAGACCCCAAGAGGAGAATGGAGGAGAAGGCATTGCAGTGTGGCCATCCCCCCTGGGGGGTGATTTCTCGCTTTCTGTCTGTCTCTCTCTGCCTTTCTGGTGACCACACAGGCCCTATAGCAAAAACCTCTCCAAAAAAAAAATAAAATAAATAACTCACTCTTCACAGTAACTCAGGAAAGTAAAGTGGCCTTCCTCTGGACACCTGACTGACCAGTGACAGGGTCAGGATTCAAAGTTAGGAATGCACATTCTGACCCATCATTCCACTCACCTCTACCTCCATGTAACTGGGTGTCCAGCTGGCGCTAGAGATGGACATTATAGGCCTTAATCACCATTTGTTCAAAATGCCACTGCTTTCAAATTCTTCTGCCCTACTTTAAAACTCCTTTAGCCATCACTATCTCCCTCTCTCCATATTTTACATGGCTACCTCACTGAAGGTACTAAATTTTTTTGACTGGGAAATTCAACAGTCACATGCTATACCCCACTGCCTTCCATATTTCTTTCCAGTCCATTCTGCACTTTGCTGACAGAGTAGTAATTCTTTTTTTTTCTTTGTATTTTTTATTTATTTTTATTATTATCAGAGGACCTGTGTACTTGTCAGAGACAGAGGGACAGTAAGGGACAGAGCAATCTGAATGAGGTATGGCCACACTGCAATTCCTTCTCCTGTATTTCTCCATCCTGTTGGAATTTTGGGCATGTGCACACGAGTGCCTGTGTAGTTTTCAAGCCTCTGGAGGCAGGACTAGAACAGTCAACCTTGTGGGATCTCACCCCCTTAACCAGTAGACTGAGGGGCTGACTCTGTAGTGATTCTTCTAAAATGTTCCTCAGATAGTTTTCACTCCCGTTTTTAAACCCTGCAATACTTTTCCATCCTTTAGACCTCAAATTTTTATCAGGCTATTCCTATGTCATGCATACTTCAGTCACAACTAAGTTTTTCTCTATTATAATTGTTAGTTCTAAATCTTTGTGAGCTAATGCAAAGCAGTTTATGCTATCATTATTTCTCCACTGCCTAAAACACTTTTTTGTATTTGGTAAATGTAAGAAAGTTGAATTAATGGTTATTGATTTAGAATGGTTAGTGATGTCTGGGTCTCCATGTTAAGAAGCTGCCATGATACATCGCCTATTGTATTTAAAATTATCATCACAAAGCACATATTCATCTCATAGAACAATTAAAGACCATAAATCTGACAGACGCAATTAGTATCTTACTCTGAAGACAATATTTTCTCAATCACAAAACAAATGGCCTTCAATCTCAATCCAGGAATCATTGTCAGAAGCACGTTTTTGTTTTTAAAAATTAATACCTGGATTTGAGACCAAAAATCTTGCTAATTCTACTGGGTAAACATTGCAGAAATAGCTTTTAATGCACATGATCCATTAATGTCATAATACACCATTATGATATTACTTCATAGTCTTTTTACAACCAGCCACATTTGTTAAACATACACAATATTGTACTAAGTGGCTTAGGGAGAAATGCACAGGAAATATCCTCAGAGTCCTAAGGAAAATTTCATTTCAATTCATGACTCATGCTTCTATCCAGCAAAATCAACCACCTTGGTTCTTTCTTCCTATCCCTTAATTACCATCTTCAAGTAGCTATGGAACCCATTCCCTCCTAATCATTGCTGCTACTTTTGCCTTGGCCTTTGGCAGCTCTTCGTGAAAACTGCAATGTTCTCATTATTTCCTGTCTCGTGACTTAAGGCTTTATAATGCCTTCCTGTATTCTACCAAAAGTAAAGTTTTGACAGCCACGCTGATACAGGTGGTAGGAACTGCCATGTGACACGAGAGCCACAGGGGAGGCTTGGATTAGAATCTCGAGTTGATCTGAACATGCTGAATCCACTCAGGCAGACCTATGATCCTGGCTGGCAAGGCAGCTGAAGGGAAGATGACAATGTGCCAAGACCCTGTAAAGGATACACCTAGTCTCTCTCTCTCTTCCTCTCCCTCTCTCTCAAAGAAATAATTAAAACAAACTTAAAAAAAGGTAAAAGCTTGAGATGCCATTTTTTTATTTACAACCCTTTCCATGTTTAGTTGTAGCACTATTCACAACAAGATAGAGACTCAACTTAGGTGTCTATCAACAGATGAATGGATAAAGAAAATGTGGTATACATACACAACAGAATATTATTTGGTCATAAAAAGATAGGAATCTTGTCATTTGCAACAACTGTAGATTAGCCTACAGGACATTATGTTAAGTGAAAAAGCCTGGCACAGAAAGTCAAATAATACATGTTTTCATTCATATGTGGAAGCTAAAACAGAGTTGATTTCATGGAACTAGGGAGGGAATTAAAGATTATTAGAGACTGGTAAAGATGGGAGGAAGGATGAAGAGGTGGAATGGGTATAAAAATATAGTTGGATAGGAGGACTAAGTTCTAGTGTTCTCTAACTATAGTCAGGTGACTAGTTAGTGATAATTTATTGTATATTTCAAAATAGCTAGAAGAGGGACCAGCAGTTAGCGTAATGGCTATGTTGCTGGACTCCCACATAGTCAACCGCGGTTCGCATCCCGGACCCAGTGGCTTAAACTCACACCAGGTGCGTGTGTGTGCGTGCCCAAGATCCCTAGAGGAGAATGGAGGAGAAGGGATTGCTGCGTGGCCATCCCCCCTGGGGGGGGGTGATTTCTCGCTTTCTGTCTCTCTGTCTCTCTCTGTCTGTCTGGCGAGCACATGCGACCTATAGCAAAAACTTCTCAAAAAATATATATATATGTATAGCTAGAAGAAAAGATTTCATTCCCAGCTTAAATAAATGATAAATGTTTGAGGTGATGGATATACTAATTACCCTGATTTGATCACTGCACATTAAATGCATGCACTGAAATACTACATTGTAAAATCCAAAAATATGTAAGATTATATGTCCATTAAAATTTCTTAAAAGAAAAACTCAGGAACAAGATTGAATGTCATAAAATGCTTTATAAGTTCTGTGATTCTGTAACAACTTAATGTAAAATCTGGACACTATATTTACCATTGCCATTGTATTTTTATGAACATTTAATTAAAGTCCACAAGGATAGGAGCTATCTTGTTCTGTATCTATCTTTGTATCCTATCTATTAGGTTATTGAGAAAGTCATGACATATTTTTCTATGCAAAAATGTGTCATGACTTTTCTGACGACCCAGTACTTCCAGTGAATGCTCAATTAATGCCTACTGAATAGAATGGGAACTTCCCTACATATTTATGAGAAATAATATCTACATTGAAAATATGATTGCTCATTAGAGTGGATGATCATTAGAAGTCTACAATGGGCTTCAACTTTTTTTCTGTGTTCTTTCCTACTTTGAGTAGTGGGTATAAGAATATTGGCTATTGGGAACCAGCTGTTAGCGTAATGGCTATGTCGCTGGACTCCTACGTAGTCGACCGCGGTTCGCGTCCCGGACCCGGTGGCTTAAAACTCACGCAGGGCGTGTGTGTGTGCGTGCCCAAGATCCCGAGAGGAGAATGGAGGAGAAGGGATTGCGGTGTGACCATCTTCCCTGGAGGGGGGAGTTCTCGCTTTCTGTCTCTATGTCTCTCTCTGTCTGTCTGGCAAGGACACGCGCCCTATAGCAAAAATCTCTCCAAAAAAAGAAAAAAAGAAAAAAAAGAATATTGGCTATTTAGTCTCAGTATGCTTTAGATATCAGAAATATTTTACAAAGACAGTAATGCTAATCATTCAGAAAACAATGAGAGATGTATTTTACTATTGTGAATACTGTGCTATGTAAAACAGGGAAAAATAAGACACCAATTATTGTAAGAAAAAAGGAGTTGAGGCCTTGAATGTATTTTACTATACTGAATACAGTGTTATGTAAAACAGGGAAAAATAAGATACCTGGATTATTGTAAGAAAAAAGGAGTTGAGGCCTTGGACAAAGCATCCCAAAGGTAATGAAAACAATGGAGTCAGTTAGGCAATTGACATCTTAGTGAGAGAATTCTATATTCCTCGTTTAGATAGGAAGATATTTTAGAGACAATATGGAACAAGTGAATGATGAAGCATTCTGAGAAAAAAAAGAGAAGTCAGGAAAAACTGAGAAAACTAAATATAATCTGAACACAGGTGATGACTGAACACACGTGAAAGTGAGCAAAATGAGGACAGAAGCTTAAAGAAGAAACTCAAAGGCCTCGAATGATACATGGCTCGTGAGTCTGGTAGAAAGGGGAGCCCACAAAAGAAAAGTATGTTTATTTGTTGGCAAAAGCTCCAGAGACAAGTCAGCTTTTTATTGAGTTCGAACATAAGGAGAAGTACCCAAGAATGTAAGGCTTTCATCACATTTGTTTCATCTGTCACTTTATTTACTTACTCTTGAGAATTTAAATGGAGAGAGATCTGAACGAATTTGAAATTTGTTATTTTATAATGTGAAGCTCAAAGCTTCTAAATAGTTTTGAAAAATTACCAGGTCTGCTCCAGATTTATTTAGCACATTGTAACATGTGCCTGTTCCTTAAGTTGGAAGTCTCCTTTCAGGCTTCTAAACATTATCACTTACATTTGACCTTCAAATAGGAAAAGAAAATTCTAATTGTCACTAATATTGTGCTATTCTATGTCACAAGACATCATGCCACATCTTTTACATACTTAATTTCATTTAATGCCTCATTTTATAAATAAGACCTTAGCAATTAGTAAATATTTATTGAGCATCTATTGTGTACGGACACCGTCCTATATTCTGAGGATACACAGTGAACAAACAACATGGAGTCCAATTCCTGCCCACATGGAGCTCCCGTATTCTTATGGTAAGAAGCAGACGATAAACCAAAAAAAATGCACAATATAACATATGATAGCATGTTGACAGAAATAATAAGGGAAAGGGAATTGAAAGTTCATTAACTTGTTGAGTTTTCAGTAGTTGATCAGAGAAGATGGCTTTAATAAATGCATAATGGGTTTATGTAAGTAAGATGTGTACGGGAGTAAATTCAACGCAGAAGAAATGATGGTCGAGGCTTAGGCAATTAGCCTGGTGGCCAGTGTGTCTGGAATATGATCTATACTTTCCAGAGGAGGAGAGTAGTATGAGATGGGGTTAGAGAGAAAGGAGAGTGGAGGGAGGGAAAGTAAGCTGGAAGTGAGAGGATCCTGGAGAGACTGGTGGAGAAGGCATTGAAAGGAATTGTGCCTTTACACCAAGTGAGACGGGAAGGCTTTGACAGCTTTTAGAAGAGATACGATCTGATCTGAGTGATATTTTAGCAATATCAGTATAGGAAACAAGAGTAGAAAATGTAATCTCCAGGAAAGGAGAGAAGATAGGAGTTGCCGTGACTCAGATCATAGTGAGGACAATGGAAGTGGGAAGAAATAATAACTTTCTGGAAGACAATATGTTGATTATGCGGTGAATATGAAGCTGCTTGTGAAAGCATATGTAATTTTGAGGCTAGCATGATCATAATGTCTTTATGCCATGACACTCCTGCATGCAAAGACCTCCTTGCAATGACTCGTTACAAAGAGATCATTGCACATTAAACTCTTTTCTATTCCTTTTTTTTCTTTAGGCAATTAAAATGCTTCCATTGGCTCTGCTGTTATTTTTATGGTATCCAACCAGTGTCTTGCTTTATTAAATAACTTAAAATACAAAAATCTCCTTCTGTGAAAATATCCTTCAATTATGAATTATCACAGAAAAAGGAAATGTATCATTACTATTGATAATTTAATATGGTCCTAGGCCTGGGATGATTGCGGTCAAGTCGACATTAAAATGTTCCTACTGATATCAGTCAGAATTTCTTACTGATATATTAATAGTTAAATGCTGTTACTATTGGTACTCATTTGGCATTTAAATTATCATAAATTGCAATCAAACACAGGCACTAAAGTTGTAAGTTATAATCAACTGGCCAGTCAGAAGATCCAGGATATGCCTTTATGTCTTCTAATATTAGATTCTACATAAAATGCAAAAATTAATTAATAAGAGCACCAGATAATAACAACAGTAATAATAAATATATCAAGGGCTCCTATGGTAAAGGCTATGTGATAGAGTTTTTTTTTTTTTTTATTTACCACTCAGAAAGAGATTGATATATTAGTAATCTATTACTACAACAATATTATGTAAATGTTACCTCCAAAGTAGTTTAAAATAGCTATCATTCATTCATTTGGACCTGTGGTTGCTGTGGGTATACTGAGGCAGACAGAACTTAGCAGGGGGTCTGGTTCAAACTGTGAATTAGCTGGGAGATACTGTTCCACTGTCTTTCCCTCCTCCATCTGCTGGATTCCCAGGGCTGGATCTTGTCACGATGAAGCGGTCATGATAGAGATGCAGGAACTTGAAAGGTGCATTTTAAGCAGGGGTGTCTGATGGCTGGCTGTGTTTACTTGCAAGAGCTGGTAGCTAAATTTTTAGTCTTTTCTGAGATAGTTGCTCATACAGCCATTATGAAAATTCAAATTATATGAGGGTACAGTTACGTATATTGAAAACAAAGATAGCAAATATTTAAAACTCACCATTTCTAATTTTGCATTCTCTTTATCTAAGACCCCGAAGTCATTTACATTTAGTATGCCTAGCGGTAGAAATGGCATAATGCAGTATACTACTGTGCCTCTCTTTCCGGCTCTGCATTTACCAGTGTCTCATGGGTATCTTGAAACTGGTCACAGCAAGAGTATTTATAACATGGAATTCAGCAAATATCACGACACAGAAAAGTGGGAGGTGCAGGATTGACTGGACCCAACACCTGCTGCAGGACACAGGTCTTATGCTTGTCTTATGCTCATGAAGAATTAGAGACCTGAGTCAGAGAGGGGATAGCAAGCAGAGTTTATTAAGAGGGAAACAGAAGAGCAGAGTTCCCAAGAAAGGAGCGGGTCCAGAAAAATGGGTCACCTAAGAGAAACTGGGGTGGAAGGTTTCTATCTTGGTCCGGAAGGGCTTTGTCTGGACTCTTTCTAGGTGGGGCTTGTACATATGTTCCCCTTGCGGCAGGGGTTAGGGACACATGCTGGATGAGTCTAGGTGATCTTCTCCAAATTTTGGAGAGGGCACAACAGTCAAGAGATGCTTTGTCTAGAAGCTTTAGGCCATAAAAGCCATTACCTAATCTTCTGAGAATGTAGTGGGGCTTTTTAAAAAAGCCTTTTCTTTAGGTCAAGGTCATGCAGTCTAGATCAATCACTGAGCCACCGGCTCCAAGATGTCTCTCGGAGCAAGCAGTTGAGCTGTTTTGTCTCCATCTTAAAACTTAGCCATTTTGTGGTGCCAGCAGGTGGCGTGGTGGTTAAGGACACTGGACTCCCCCATGTCTGACCATGGTTCGAGTTCTGAACCTGATGGTTTGCTTTCTCACTCTCCCTCCACTTTCTCACTCACTCTCTCACTCTGTCCCATTCTGGTCAAATTTAAAAATAAATAAAGTTAAATAAAATAATTTAAAAAATAAATAAATAAACCTAGCCATTTTGTGATTCCCTTTTGGGCCTATACACAAACTAGTCCTTAGGGACCCTGTCTCCTACCTCAATGATAAATCAGGACCTTCCTCTTTGTGTCACTTAACAGTCAGCTAGTTCCCCAACCAAGCTGTTTAATGAACAGCCAGTTATTAGACATTTTAAGCATACCTACGTTTTGAGCCTTTGTTTGCATCAGGTCTCCAAATATTTCACTGGCCAAAATCAAGCAGTGGGGAAATACATTTCACTTTTATTGAAAGGGACTTGAATATTACACGACAATATGCATCTACAGGGAGTGCTGAAAAATTGATGGTAATAATTCTACCTCCCACCATTGGGAAAAGGTACAAGGCGTAAAAATAGGAAAATCAGTGTTTATGTTTGGGTGAGTGAGTAAGTATACATAAATTTGATTTTTCTCAAGAGCAGCTATTTCCTCTTCATTATTTCAAACATTTCCCAGAGGCAAACTAATATTTAAAAATGACCATTTGAATTACTAAATAAATTCCTGTCCATTTGTGTTTATACAGTTTTCATTAATTATCACAGTGGACGAATTCAAATAAGCTAGCATGCATTGCTTGTGTACAATACCTAAATTATGAAAGGTATTAATTCATAGTAAAATTCTGTTCCATGTTTATTCCATCATAATGCATCCAAATCATGATTCTTTCAAGATACTAAACACTGGCATGGCCTCCATGGAAAAAAGAAAAAAAAAAAAAAAAACCTGCAAGTTTAACTCTGAGAATGTTACTAGTCTTACTTTCCTTACGTGCAGATTTGTCTGTTAATTGGAAATAGCATTCCCAGCTGCACTGAAAATGTTTTCTGAACAAAGGGAGGAAGACATCTTAAAGATTGCAGTTGAAGTCAAGGCAAACCATAATTTACATTTCAGAATATAAATGCCCCAGGGAAGCCTTCTTCCCCTGCTGCCTGGAACTTTGATTGGCATTTCAATAGAACTCTACCAAATTGGAGGTTGGTCCCAGGAAACCTGTCCTCATGGTTACCAATGACTGTAATTCCAAGCGTCTGATTTGAGAAAATAATGTCTATGAGAACAGGACATTTAGAAAGTCAAGAGAACTGTGAAAACCAATGAGATCCAGAAAACCAACCCAAGAAGGAGTGCAAGATCAAAGGGTACTAAGGATTTGTGGATGCTTCATTCTAGAGAATAGTCATGTTTTTATTAGTTCAAGTTTATTCTGCTTTTATGGTTGTCAATGAAAAGGTAAAGAGTCCTTATATGTGTTCTGTATGCATGTACATGTGTATATCTCATGTATTTCTCACGCCCACCAAAAACTTATCTTCTCTAGAAAGGATTTACTACCATAATATTTGAATTTAAAGCTCTATAAAGTAAGATAAAATTTCTAGAACTTCTTGGATATAAAATTTTATTTTAGATGTTAAAACTTAAAAATCTGGACTCTCCTGCTTTTAAAATTAAAATGAGGAAAAACCAACCAACCAACAAACAAAAACAAAAGGCCAGCCCTCAGCACAGAAGTTAAGTGCTACGCAGAAAAAACTGGATCCCACATGGCTGACCAGAGTTTAGTTCTGTCCTCAGGGACTCAGAAATCAGACCAGTCATGCATGGGCCCAGAATTCTAATGGGATGAAGAATTAATTGGATAGAAGGGACTACAGTATGACATAGCCCCACTGAGGGAGGATTTCTTTCACT
>NW_006205986.1:1287918-1315871 GCF_000334495.1 Tupaia belangeri chinensis
TCCCTCTCCCTCATGCACACAGATACCCTCCAGCATAAAACAAAATAAACATAGAAAACAAGGGGAAAGAAAAATTTATCTTACCTCAGAGTTATCCTCAACTTCTTTCTCCCTAAATATCACAAAGTTCTATATCACTTCTCCCCCTTTACTCCAATTTTTTCAAAACTTGTAACTAGAAAATGGTAATCACACATTATTTGCTCCATTTGTTTACAACCTCTGTAATAAATCTAACTTCCATTCTAGGGCCTGAGACCACCTTCTGTTCTGGGTTTTTGGGTTTCTTTTGTTTTGTTTTGTTTTCCCTCTCTAACTGCCTTTCTCCTTTCCTCCCTTCCTTTCTTCCTTTTTTTTTTTTTTCTCAACCTCTTTCTTCCATCCTCTTTTTCATTCTCTGCCTCTTATTCTTTCTCCTTTTGTATTTCCCTTAATTATTTTCATGAAGTTAAACTGATATGTGGTTTCATAATTATGAATAAAAATAGGAAATTATAAGAATACACATGTCAAAATGGAGACAAGATGAAAAAAAGAAAACCTCCCCCAAAATAGTCGATGGTATTAACACACTAAGTATTGAAAAGCCTGTTTTGATCCCAATGATTTAAAGTATAAAGTTTTATGTAGAGACCATTTTCAGTACTTTATGGGTTTTTCTCTATTAAGCTTCTAACATTTACTTACCTGTTCTTATACCAACATTGAATTGGACTAATCATTATAGCTTAAAGAGTAATTCTTCTTTTTTTTTCCCTGCAGCTACAACTGTTCTACCATTGTAAGATCCTAAACATTTTATTGCGTTCTTCTTCACTTCTTTTGGCAAATAAAGGTTATAATACCCTTGCCAAGACTCTTTAAACATTCTTTTGGGATTTAATTCATGATTAATTTGGCAGAAATTAACATCTTTGTCATTTTGCATCTTAACAGTCCATAATGTATACAATATTTCATTTTAATCTTGTTTTATGCTCCTTCAGTGAAGCTTTATAGTTGTATTCTCTTTGTGACTCTCATTAAATTATGATTTTTTTCTCCCACTCCTTAAGTAAAAATTAACTCTCCAAATAAGAATTTTAAAAATCTTCAGTTATATTCTATCAGTTAACATAATCATAGTCTTTCTCTCTCTCACAAACACTTTCTTTTGGGAAGTGATTAGGTAACAAGACCAGAATCCCCATGAGTGAGATTAGTGCCCTTATGATGAGATCCAGAGAGATACCTCACCATTCCCCCATGTGAGTTTACTGTGAGAAGAGGAGCTTCTATAAGGAAGAAAGATCTTAGCAGACACCAAATCTTCTAGTGCCTCCATATTGGACTTCCCAGCCTCCAGAAGAGTGAGAAACAAATTTCTCTTATTTATAAGCTACCAGGTCTATGATGTGTTGTTGCAAAAGCCCAATGAAATTAAGACAATGTATGAGAACATTTTTTTTTTCCATTTCAACCAAACTATCACAACATATTTAATACAGATACAGATTTAAGAAACCAGTTGTCTTTTATTAAGTGAGAAATAAGAGAAACTTATGAAAAAGAAAACTATGCCCACTTCTAATTAAATTTGCTTTGGTTTAAGGAACTAGTTATATTGTGGTTTCTGTTCAAATTTAATTAATTAAAGCTGTTTTAAATTAATTATTTAAATATTTTCAAAATTTTTTCACTTTTAATTTTGAATTCATTAACTATTACTAGATATAACCCATTTGAACATAAAGTATTCAGAGTTCAAATTTTTAAAGTATAAAAGTATTCTGAGAACAAGTGTTTGAAAGCTTTGTCTTGGTTGACGTTTCTTTGTTAGATTTATTTCTTGTGAATATTTTTCCTCCATTTTTGATATCTTCTTGTTTCCTCAATGCAAATTCTTCTAGAAACCAATCTAAAATTTTTAATTAAATTCCACAAGCTTACTTTTTCTTCTATGAAAAATAGCATACTACATGATCTAGTCTCTGTCAGTTACTTTTGCACTTTCTCATGATCATTTTGAAGCACGTTCTGGAATTATTTCTCAAATTTATCTTTCCAGTTTTCTTTTGATGATCTAAGTTGTATATATATATATTCTATATTGTGTGTGTGTTTGTGTGTATATATACCTATATATGCTTTCTATTACTTTATTAACTCTGTTCAGCCATATGTTCTGCATGTCCAGTGTGTTTCAGTTTTTCCATTTTATTAGTTACAATATGCGCTTTTTCTTTGTTGATATTCTCTTGCCTTCCTGTGTAGGCTGTTTGGTCTACCTACCTTGAATAATTTTTAAAGAATAGGACGGGCTTCTCATGGGTCCATACAGCTGACTCACTTCTGGGCACCAGTGACCTCTTTTCTTTCTTTATTGTCTGCTCAGAGACCTACCCAGCCACATTGACCTCAATGCTCACACTCACTGCCCTAGTGGCTTAGAACCAGCATGGAACATGGGGTTGCAGGCTCTCTGCTGAGCTACTCACCAATAGTCATATCCTACTTCTAACCTCTGTTATCTCTAGACCAAAGGTATTAATAGGACTACTGCATTCTTTTTACTGTATCTTTGATAGCAGGTCTTCTAAATTTCTTAAGCTGCCATTTTTTCAATCTATTATATCCCATTAAAGTTCCATCTCTGAGAATCTTCAGCATTTATATTCCAACTCTAACATACTTTAAGGAATGGAGAATGACAGGCAGGAGATGTGCTAAGCCTTATACTTTGATCCTAAAGCCAGTATTACAACTGTATAAACACAAGATATATTAGTGATAAATAATGCTGAATAGGATGCTTGTTTGCTTTCTTTCTCTCTCTTTCTTTCTTCTTTTTTTTCTTTCTTTCAATTGCCAGAGGGTGCACGTGCTTACCAAAGAAAGGGAGAAAGCAACCCCCAATTGTGTATTGTCATACTACAATCGCTTCTCTATTGCTAAATCCAGTTGGCATTTGGAGCATGCTTGCACATGTGCCTGGTGCATTTTGAAGCTGCCAGGGCCAGATTCAAACCAACGTCTGCAGTGTGGAATCCAGCTCTTTTGTCCATTAGAGTTCAGGACTGGCCCAAGTGAATACTTTTGAATGAAAGTAGGTATTTAGCTAATATGCTCAAGCATACCCAATTTACTATGTATGACCACCATCTACTTTGACGGGTGCATGCCCATTCCATGTTTCTAGTTAAATAACGTAAATAGTAAGCTTACCAGTGATACTTGCAAGGTGTGGAGAAAGCAATCTGAGAGTCTGGAAAAGCTGGGTAGAACACAATACTCTGGAAGCCCTTGCTCTTTTTAAACCAGTGGATAGTTGTTCAAGTTGCCTGTTTGCCTGTTTGCCTGTTTGCCAGAGTACAGTTCTTCTGACGACTCAGAGGAAGTCTGTGCCTGTCTATTTGATAAGAAAGAAGGTGGGGGGTAGGCATGCTATACAAAAATGTCATTTCCTGCCCTGTTCTTGAACCTCCATTTCCATCCAATAAAACTGCAAAATGTACTCATGAATTTTATTCCCTTCTAGTTAAAGGTTTAGGCATAGCCTAATGTCTATATAGCCTCAAATTTAAAAGCCAGCTGTGCTCACATAAACCTACCATCATTACCTGGTCTGAGATGTAAACATCAGCACAGATTTAAAGCTCTACACAGGGTATCTCTTTCTTGTTTCAGGCTTCATCTTTTAACTATATCTGTAATATCATTTCATATGATATCATGTATTTAGAAAAATGAATCAGGGTTTGCCAACCACCATCACATATATCAGCAGCAGACTACCTGCAGCTAACTTTGAATACATCTCCATTGAGTTTAAAATAAAAACAAAATGCACACACAAATGTGCTGAAGTGTCAAAGTCCTGGGCCAGCAAAGGAAAAGCTTGGAAACTTCATTTTTATCTGTAAGAATGAAAGCTTAAGGTCTGGATCACAGGAGGTGGTTAAGGTTAAAAGGGCTGCAAATTGCAGATTTCCTCAAAATGCCTTCCCCACAACTATCCTCCTAATGCATCTTTCAGAGGCTTAGCTGTGTTTAGCAATGGTTTTTAAAAGGATATGTTCCCATATGAAAAAAATTTACCCTGTTTTGCTCTAAGCAGCTGTTTCCGAAAGCAAATCAAAAAAGGTTTTCAAAGTGAGGAAAAATCAAACATATAAAACATATTTTAAAAGATTTCAAATTTGGAGAATTAATACTGATTTCAGGACTATATTTTAAAATCTCTTATTATTTTTGTACTTATATTTAATCAATGTACATTTTTACAGTGCACAACATGGTTTTCCCAGCATGAATACAGTGTATATTAGTCAAGTCAAAGATACTACTTGGGACCAGCAGTCGGCATAATGGCTATGTCGCTGGACTCCCATGTAGTCAACGGTGGTTGTAAGTAACTGGACGATTCTCTGTTGCTATTTTTAGAATCTTGTCTTTGTCTTTGATTTTTACCAAACTGGCTATAAGTGTGCCAGGGAGAGGACTTCTTGTGTTGACTCTAGTTGGCATCCTTTGTATTTCTTGGGTCTAGATGTCTGAATGTTTCTCTGGGTTTGGAAAATTTTCTGCAAGTATTTCATGGAACAGAATTTCTATGGCCTTATCACATTCTTTACCTTCTGGAATACCATTTATTCTAATAGTTGGACATTAATGGTATCTAGTATTTCCCCTGTGCAGTCCTCAATCTGAGGTTTTTATTTTTCATTCTTTTTTGTGGTTTAGTCTAAGTCAGAGATTTTGCCTTTTAGACCAGAAATTCTATACCTTGCCTAGTATAATCTATTTTGTTTTGTTTTATTTTGTTTGTTTTTAGAGAGATTTTGCTATAGGGCTCATATGCTCACCAAAGAGACAGAGAGACAGAAAGTGAGAAATCACCCTCCAGGGGGGATGTCCACACTGGTCTGGAATCCTTTCTCCTCCATTCTCTTCTTGGGATTTTGGGCATGCATGCACCTGTGTCCAGCATGAGATTTAAGCCACCAGGTCCAGGACTCAAACCACAATCGACTACATGGGAGTCTAGCAATATAACCATTACACCATCTGCTGGTTCCCCCATTCTGGTCTTAATACTTTTTAGTGAGGTTTTGATTTATTGTGTTATAGTATTCATCTCTATATATTCTGCTTGATTCTTTATTATTGTGCATCTCTTTTTGGAATTCCTCCCTCAAGTTATGGAGTGATTTTCTCATCTCCTGAAGCTGACTGTCTATTTTCTCTTGCATCTCATTGAGTTTAGTTACGATAAATAGTCTAAATTCTTTTTCTGACATTTCAATGATTTCCTCTGTTTATTCATTGTTGGCGATGAATTCTTGTTTTCCTTTGTAGGGAAGCATTTTCTGGTTTCCTCATTTTTCTTGAACTTCTGCTGTGATTTTTTTTTTTTTGTCATGTGTTGATGTACTAACTCTTGCTACTTTGGAGTAGATATCTGTAGCTGTGCGCACCTGTGTTTCCCTTTGATCTGAATTAGCTATATGCCAGGTTCCCTCTTTAACTGTGGCAGTGTGGTATCCACAGTGGGAGTTTTGAGTTCAGATTTACAGAGAGGGTTTTTTTCTCCTCTTTTGCTGCTGTGAGTATGAAAGGGAGCCTCACAGTGTTCAGTTGTCTGGCGCCTGTATACCTAGACCCATCAGGTTGCTATGTGATAGGGGATTGTTCTGAGAGGTGAGAATGAAGGGTTGGTATCCAAAACCATGCACCATGCTCTGCACAGCATGCAAAACAAAATAAGCCCTCCTCCCACACCCTAGAATGAGCAAGGGGCTTGGATGAAGAGCTGCCTCCAATTGGGCCTCCTTTCTCTCTTTTCCTTATCCTGTGACTGCAGGGATGGAGGAGTGGTCTTGAGACCCAAAACAGACCCTCCTTCCACATCCTAGCATTGCCTTGGTGTTTGGGTCCAGGATTGCATTTTTTTAAGGACTGACAGTGTTCAGTGAACTCTAATGGCAGTTTGAGGACCCCTGGAGGCAGATCCAGAAAGTAAGAAACTTGCAGACAAGACATCATAGATAAGTTCATCTTTAAACCTTAGCATTTGCTTCTCATTGTAATCGCTATAAATGATCATTTTCATATTGTGGTCCCTGGACCAGAAACATCAGCATTACCTGGAAATTTATTAAAAATTAATTGTTGGCTTTTTCCCTGTAGCTACAGAGTCAGAAACTCTGAGAATGGGCCAACCAGTCTTCATGAGCTCTCTCTTCATGAGGTTCTGATACAAGTGCCCTTAAAGAACTACTATCTGGGAGAATGTCTTGAGAAGTGGCATTGAAAGTCAAAGCCATTCCTCTCTTCTTAGATTGTTTCCCTTTCTCCTGTGTATAATATGCTTGGTGGGATCAGCAGTTGGCATAATGGCTATGTCACTGGACTCCCATGTAGTCGACCGTGGTTTGAATCCTGGACCTGGTGGCTTAAACTCATGCGTGGTGTGTGTACTTGCATGTCCAAGATCCCTGGAGGAGAATGGAGGTGAAAGGATTGCAGCATGGCCATTCCCCCGGGGGGTGATTTCTTGCTTTCTGTCTCTCAGTCTCTCTCTGTCTTTCTGATGAGCGCATGTGCCCTATAGCAAAAACCTCTCAATTAAAAAGAATATGCTTGGTAATTAAAAAATAAATAAAAGACATTCATTTAAGACTATGAAGGACTGGTAGAAATCTCTAAAGTTCCAGGAACTGGGAACTGGGAATGAGGGCCAAGCTTGCTATTCTGACCTGTTCTGTCTTCTACCTGACATCTCCTTACAAGTGAGTGATATTCCCCTGGCTTTGTGCTTCCTGGTTTTTCCACCTGCTTCTGAAATCATTCTCATTTAGCAATCCGTCTAAATTCCCTTCTTGTACTGGTTATTCACCCACTTTGGTCTCTTGGTTCTGTCTGTTTTGCTTTGCTACCTTTATTTTTCCAACACTCCAGCTCTTACAATGGAAACAAGTCTT
The DNA here is from genome assembly GCF_000334495.1 of Tupaia belangeri chinensis. Lineage (NCBI taxonomy): Eukaryota > Metazoa > Chordata > Mammalia > Scandentia > Tupaiidae > Tupaia > Tupaia belangeri. The sequence goes on from NW_006205986.1 coordinate 1,294,881, forward strand.
GAATCAGAGAGATGTATAAGAACGTTTCATAGGAAGGGGAATAATCACTGTCCTGTGTGACATAACTAATAAAACTGCCATTTCAAGAATGTAGAAACTGAGGCTGAGAGCAACTCGAAAATTTCTCAGGGTGACAGAATTCTCAAATGCTTGATCTGGAAACCAAATCCATTTTTACCTGCTTACAAATTTCTCATTGCCCATTCCTCAACACACTGACTCATATGTGTCAACCTCTTGTTTGGTCTGTAAAGTCTGTACTTTATTTCTGGTTCGTAGTGACAGATATGTGGGGCTTGAAAGTTATAGGTGTTTCTGAGCTTGCTAGTACTCTATTTATAACTGAAACAAAGTCGAATGCTTTTACTTCAAATCCAGATCATGGAGAACAAAAAATAAAACAGTTCTTATTCACTAGCATTTCTTATCCCTCCTTTCACATTCCCTCTGTCTTACTTTTTCATCTGTATTTTTAAAACATCCTTGAGAAATGTCATCAAAGATGAAGGAAAAAAAGGAATTTGGGTTTAGGTTCAACCTGAGGTGCTTTGCAGGTCAAATGTAAAGTAAAGGAGGAAAAGGAAGCATATAGAAAGGACTAGTACAATTTTTCTGCTTTAATGAAAATGTAAGGAGTATAAGAACAACTGGGACCAGCAGTTGGCGTAATGGCTGTGTCTCTGGAATCCCATGAAGTCAACTGCAGTTCGAGTCCTGGACCCGGTGGCTTAAACTCACGCCGGGCACATGTGCATTCATGCCCAAGATCCTGAGAGGAGAATGGAGGAGAAAGGATTGCAGTGTGGCCATCCCCCCAGGGGGTGATTTTTCTCTTTCTGTTTCTCTGTCTCTCTCTGTTTTTCTGGTGAGTGCACGTGCTCTATAGCAAAATCCTCTCAAAAAAAAAAAAAAAAGAAAGAAAGAAAGAAAGAAAGAAAGAAAGAAAGAAAGAAAAGAAAAAGAAAAAAAGAAAAGCAAAAAAATAAAAGCTAACATTTTTAATGTGAAAGTAGGGGGCAAAGGAAGAATATAGTTTGACATCTTGATCTCACCTAAAACAGCAACCTCAGGAAATGAGTTTAAAGCTGTACGAAGAAGGATTTGAGTATCATTAAGACAGGAAAGAAGGCTTGGGTTGCTAGATAGGCTTCCCCAGAACAAGTTACTATAAAGAATTGTCTTCCCGGTTCTTTAATTGATGCACTTTAATCCTTGCCTTGACTGGATATCTTCTACAGTTCCTTACAAATAAAGATCTCACGGGGTATTAACGATGTTTTAGCCACTCACCAACTTGAATTCAAATCCTGGCTCTATTCATTTTGACCTCTGTGGTTTTAGCCAATAAGCCCATGTCTGAGACTGTTCATTTACTTCTAACTTGAGTGTTTTAATTTTTAATATGATCAAGCTGTTGCAACAGGATCAACTACGTAATATGCAGGTTCCTGAATGAAATGAAAATGTAGGTCCCCTTGCTTCAAAATTATTGAGAATTTCAAGATGGCAGCAACAGAGAATTAAACTGGCCCCTTCTCAGAGCAGTGTTCTATGAGGCTGCACAAGTCCTATGCCCATGAACTAGGTATCCCCAAAGTGATCCTTTGCCGAGAACCTGAAGGATAATAAGATCCATGAAGACTCAGATTAGAGCAAATGTGAGTTTATGTGTAACTCCCTGCCAAGGGCCTGGGCAGGCTTTCTACTGTTCTGTACAGACTGGCTGCAAGCAGATTAAGTAATGGTTTGAAACATACCCTAAAATGAATACACTTAAGCAGATCTAAAATATTTCAGCTTGATTTTTTTTCCAATAGGTGTCCCCCCCCCAAATTAAATGAGACCTTTGTACATGTGGCCTATTATAAAAACAAATTAATATTTCCCAAAATATATCCTTGAAATCTTCAGCTTGAGAATTACTAGATTGTTTCTTACAACACAGAACCTTAGGTTCCATTTCAGACCTGATAAATCAACCACTCTGTTCTTAGGACATGAGAAAACTTGCCTTTTTCCCAAGTAACCCAAGAGATTCTTATGTCAGTCACTACAGCTTTAAAATGAAATGAAAATAATTACTCAATAGCTGCCTCTCAATTCCAAGTGAAATCTTAATATCTAATTTGTGTTTGACTAAGCTTAGCCATTACCAAAAATGTGTGAAGCTGCACAATGACAAGTTTTGTTTGTTTGTTTACGATAACAGTTATTGCAACAATTACAACAACACAAGCCATGGAATCTTGAGAATTTTCTGTATTCCAAGGGCTTAATCGACATTTCATTCAATCCCAAAATACTTTGTGATGTAGAAATGATCACATTTTATCGAAGAGGAAATCAATACTCAAAAATGCGAAAGGACTTAAACCTAATAAGTAACAATTCTGTGATAAATGCCTGGATTTCTGTGAGTCCAAAGTGCACAGCATTCCAGCACATGATGCAAAAAAATGTTCTGGGGTCAGTAATTGGTGTGATGGTTAAGGGTGCTGGACTGTGCTGGACTCCCTCATATCCTACCATGGTTTGAGTTCTGGACCTGGCAACTTGCTTTCTCACTCTCTCTCTCTCTCTCTCACTGTCTCAATCTGGTCAAAATAAAATAAACAAACTTATGTAAAATAATTCTTTTAAAAAAAGTTCTAAGCAGAGAAATAAATCATAAAGGATGGTAAATTGTCCATATAAATTTATTTATTTAATTTTTTGGTTATCTAGATGTCTTGGCCTTCTTATCAGTGAACATAGCATTTGGAATAAAAGTCTCTGGAGGATTCTAAGGATGGAGAGTGTCTGTTCGTCAGTGGTGAGCCTCTGGGGACAGTGTTACTGAAGTGCATGGTTTTCTCAGGTCTGAAGCTAAACCCAGCCTCTCCAGTGAGTCATTTGTTACTACTGATTGTTGTTGTTATTGTTGTTAATAAATCTGGCTAAGAATATTCTAAAGATGACAAATGCAAGAGACAAAGAGGCATGAAAACATTGTGAATGGAGGTAGGAGATATAAAACCGCAGGAGGCAGCTAAGAAGTGAGACAACAGAGGCAGTTTATTTGTGTTGCATCACTTTCTCTTGTACTGAATGAGACATACAAAGGGTGGTGAGTGAGCTAATTTTTCATCTTTTCTTTTCCTATATGTGGAACACAGGAAAGACGTACAGCTTGGTCTTCTCATTTTTAGCTTTTATTCCTTATTCTTCATTGTGTGCCAAGAGAGGAGACAGAAATAAGGTAATTCAACACAAATAAAATGAGCCAAATCCCAAAGTTCTACATTTATTCCTTCTTAATAGGCTTACATTAGTAAGAGTTGTTCAACTTGTGTATTTTTATGCCCCAGAATAATTTTGCCTCTAAATTTGTTAGACGTTAGCAAAGAGTTATATAATGCATAGTAAGACTTAAAATATAAACACCTATGTTTAAAGTAAACAGCTGTTCTTACTATTTAATATAAGTCTGGGATTGCATTTCAGGCCAAATTTACTTGGAACCATTCTTAATGAAAGAAATCTTGTGAGTGTTGTATTCTCCACTGACTCTTCAATTTGGAGTTCTCTCCCTCCACAACAGGACTGTATAATCAGTGCTGTGCTAGTTGATATTTAACAACCATGGCCAGGAAATACTAAACTGAACTTGTTACATATCTTGATTTTCATCCTTAGAAACTCTCAAATGGCTAATTTTTTTTTTTTTTGAGAGGATTTGCTATACAGTGCGTGTGCTCTCCAGAAAGACAGAGAGAGACAGAGAGAGAGAAAATGAGAAATCACTCCCCAGGGGGGATGGCCATGCCTCAATCCCTTCTCCTGCATTCTCTTCTAGGGATCTTGGGCACACACGCACAAGCGCCCGACATGAGTTTAAGCCACTGGGTCCAGGACTCAAACCACGGTCGACTACATGGGAGTCCAGTGACGGCCATTAGGCCATCTTCTAGTCCCCACATGGCTAATTTTTAGCTACCAACATGAAATCACTAAAATAGGAGACAAGAAAAGATGCAGAAGATCAATTTTTGCAAACTAGTATGAGCCAGTTCCTGCACACAGCTGTCTGTAATTATTTTTGAGTAGATGGAGAGGTATCTGCCCCTATAGTGTTCTATAAATTTAGTTTATCTTTTTAAACCTTTTAATTCCTCACTACAGAAACTTTGGAACATACTTTATCACCCCTCCAATTTACACATTATTTGGTATTCCCATGTTTTTGTTAATAATAGCTAATACTTCCACAGAGTTTACTTAATACTGGGAATTATTCTATTTCATATATATTACCCTTTTTATTCTCTCAACATTTCTGAGAAATATTTCACCAATAAATATGATCTTTCCTTTAGGTTTCTCATAGATGTATTTTTGTCATCTATAGGAATTTCTTTCCTATACCTAATTAACCCAGAATTTTTACAATTTAGATTTTTATTTTTGTGATGGTTTGTCTTTATCAATACTGAGATAATATCTTTTCTTCTTTATTATGTATAATAAAATGCATGACTTTTAAAAATTAAATCAATCTTGCATTTCTGAAATAAATTTAACATGTTGAATTTTTCTATTCATATATTGCTAAATTTGATGCACTCATATTCATCAAGGATCTTCATATCATGGTCAAAAGTGATGTTGGCTTACAGTTTTCTTCACCTCTTGCGAACTTTTTTTTAGATTTAGTCAAGATAATGTTGAACTAATGAGCTGTGAAGTATTTCTTTTTTCATTAATTTCTAAAACAGTTTGTGTGGAATTGGTATTTTTTTCTGTAAATGTTTTATATAATTCTTTGAAGTCTTTGCTTTTTATGTCTCTTTAGAGAAAATTTTGACTATCAATTTAATTTACTTGATGGATATAATAAGCTAACTCGGATTTTCTTTTACCTTGGTCACTTTTGGTAATTTTTGTCTTTTGAGAATTTACTCATTTTACCTAAATTGCAAAGTTTCTTGGCATAAAATTTTTCAAATAGTCTCTTATTATTTATTTAATGCTCATAGGAACTAAAGAGATTTCCCTTTTTCCTTCTGATATTGTTAATTTTTTGAAATATGCTTTTATTGGTTATAGAACTATAAGTTGTGTGTATTTTCACTCTTTTGACATTTTTTAAAATGCCAGTTTTTTTAAATGTTGGCTTTTATGTTTTCTGATGGGAAGTTAGCTGTTGTTCTTATTGCTATACCACTTTATTTATGCTGTATATGTATAAATCTAATTTATAAATAACATTTTTTGTAGTTTTTTTTTTTCCTTTGAGGGTACACACACTTGCCAGAGAAAGAGAAAGACAGAGAGAGGGGAAAATTGAAAAATTACCATACCATGGGGGATGGCCACACCACAATCCCTTCTCCTCCATTCTTCTCTCAGGATTTTGGCCATGCATGCATATACATTTTGAGTGATTTTCTTTCTTAATTATTTATTATATTTTTACATTCAATCACATATCATTACAGTATACCAAATAAAATTTCCCATCCTGAATACATTGTCTATTTCAATCAGATAATTTTCCATTTTTGTGTCTCTTAAATGTTTTAGTTCTTTCTTTTATCTCCCTGTTCCCTTCCTTTCACCTTCCCTATTCCCCACCCTTCTTTCACACTGTCTCTAGTATCCACAGTTGCTCTCCATGCCTTTATACTCTCTAATCTTTTTGTTTCTGCTATAGAGTGCAGATACTCAGTACATATTGAATGGGGAGATACAATGCCTCTCTTTCATAGTCTGTCTTGGTTTGCTTAGCAGTAAATCTTCCTGTCAAATGCCAGGGTCTCATTGTGTTTTATAGCATTCTGTAGTATATATGTGCCACACTTTTTCAATTCATTCATTTATTCATGAATTCAGTTGGTTCCATGTCTTAGCAATTGTGAATAATGCTTCAATAAATATGAATGTGCAAGTATTTTTCTGCCTGAGTGCATTTCTATCCTTTTGATAGATTACCCAGGAGTGGAATTACTGGATACAGTAATTCTATTTGTAGTTTTTATTTGTAGGTGTTTGAGGAACTGCCACATTGTTTTCCACAATGGCTATACTAATTTACATTCCCACTAACAGGAGACTTCTCTTTTTACCACTGCTTCACTAGCACTTATCATTCTTTAGTTTCTTAATTTTAGCTATTCTGACTGCGGTCAGGTGGTGTCTCACTTTGGTTTTGATTTGCATTTCCCTTATGATGAGGAATGTTGAACTTTTTTTTTCATATGCTTTTTGTCTGTTCAGATGTCTTCCTTAGACAGTTGTCTGTTCAGCTCATTTGCCCACCTATTAATTGGGTTGATCATTTGTTTTGGGGGTTGGAGTAAGCTGCTTGAGTTACCTGTGTATTCTGCTTATCAGTACTTTATCTGAGGCATAGTTTGCAAATATATTCTCCCACTGCAAGAGTTGCCAGTTCACTCTAATTGTTGTTTCTTTTTCTGTGAAAAAGGTTTTTAACCTGATGTAATCTCACTTGTCTATTTTAGGAACTTTTGCCTGTGCTTTTGGGGGGGGGTGTTATTTAAGAAGTAATTGCCTACTCTGATGTCTCCAAGAATTTCCCATGTGTTTTCTGCTAGTCATTTAATAGTTTGAGGTATTAAGTCTAGATCTTTTATCCTTTTTGAGTTGATTTTTATTAGTGGTAAGAGATAGGGCTCCAGTTTCATCTTTCTGGAGGTGGATATCCAGTTTTTTCAGCATAATTTGCTAAAGAGATGTTCTTTCCTCCACTGGATTGTCTGGTGCCCTTTCTCAAAAGTCAGTTGGCTAAATGTTTTAGGGTTTATTTCTGGGGTCTCTATTCCATTCCATTGGTCTACATGTCGATTTTTGTGCCAGTACTATGCTTTGTAATATTTTATGGGGCCTGGGCAGTAGATGCCTCTTACTCCACCCTTCTTGTGCAGCAGTGCTTTGGCAATATGAGGTCTTTTTGATTCCAGGCAAATTTGAGCCACCAGGTCTGGGACTCAAACTGTGCAGCCAATTCTGTGGGATCCAGCACCTTAACCTCCATGCCACTCGCTGGCCCCAAATCTGATTACTTTCTAGAAGTTCATTTTAGTTTTGCTTTTCAAAGGCTTGAATCATAATATTATACATTGGGTTTCCTTCTAATTTATTCTGATCAGGGTTTACTAAGTTACTTAACACGTAGATCAATGACCATCACCAATTTTGGAAAATCTCAGCCATAGCCACTTTAAATATTTCTTTGGCTTCATATCTTCTCTAAATTTCTAGCAATTCCAGTAATTATATATTAGACCATTTGAAATTTTTGAGTGGTTTTTTAATTAATTTTTGCTATAGAGCATGTGTGTTCACTAGAGAGACAGAGAGAAACAGAGAGACAGAATCTAAGAAATCACCTCCTGTGGAAGATGGCCATGCTACTGTCCCTTTTCCTCCATTCTCCTCTCAAGTTTGGGGGCATGCACACACATGTGCTTGGCATGAGTTTGAAGCTTTGGATCTGGGACTCGAACCATAGTTGACCATGTGGGAGTCCAGCACCTTACCCACTATACAACCTGCTGGCTCTGAAATAATTCTTAATTTTATGTTCTTCTTTTTCATTAATTTTCCAACTCGTCTTTAGTGGATAACTAATATCAAATACTTTCATGGCTCATTAATATCATTTATTATTTTGTTTCTACCTCGTCTGCATATGCAATAAATTCTTTATATCAGAGAGTATACTTTTTAGTCATAGGATATCTATGCACTAATTATTTTTAAATGAATAAATTTTATTTTAGGGTAAGTTTTCAATTTACATAAAAATTAAATCAAGTATATTGAGTTTCCACATATTCAATTTTTCTGCATTTTAGTTTCCCTATTAATTAATATACAATATGTAAAAAAAATTGTTGCAACTGATGATCTAAATACTAATGTATTATTAACTTAAGTCTAATAGCTTACATAAGCATTCATTCTTAATATTGTAGACTCTATGTGTTTGACAAATGTAAAGTGAAATAAAGTGGCATACATACTAGTTGCAGTGACATAAAAATCCCCTGTGCTCCCCCTATTCACCTTCAATGAATACACTATGGATCATTTCGGGTCAGCTTCTTTGACTAAGCAATATGCATTTAAAGTTCCTCCATGACTTTTTATGGATTGATAGCTCATTACAATTCATTTATCCATTCATCTATTGCATTTAGGAACTCTTTATTTCTTATAAGAATTGTCTTTTATAAATAAAGATCATATAAATATCCATGTGCAGATCTGTGTGTGGATGTAGGCTTTTGGGTTTTTGTGGGTTTTTTTGGGGGGGGAGGTTTTTTGTTTTTTTTTTTTTGTTATAGAGCGCATGCGCTTGCCAGGAAGACAGAGAGAGACAGAAAGTGAGAAATCACCCCTCTACCCCAGGGGGGATGGCCACACTGCAATCCCTTCTCCTCCAATCTCTTCTCGGGATCTTGAGCATGCATGCGCATGCGCCAGGCATGACTTTAAGCCACCGGGTCCAGGACTTGAATCATGGTTGGTTATGTGGGAGTTCAGCGAGATAGCCATTAAACTAACTTCTGGTCCCAGTGGATGTAGGTTCTTAACTCTTTGGATGACTGTTAAGAAGCACAAGATCTTATGATACGATTAGGTTTTGTTTTAGTTATGCCAAGTAGTCTTTCAGGGTAGCTATTCCATTTTCTATTCCCACCAAGCAATGAATGAGAGTTCCTCTTGCTCCACAACCTCATTAGTATTCCATGTTATCAGAGTTTTTTTTTTTTTCTTTCTTTTTTTTTTTTTCCTTTCTTTTTTTGTTTTTTATTTTTTTTCCCCAGAGGTTTTTGCCATAGGGTGTGTGTGCTTGCTGGAGAGAAAGAGACAGAGATCGTTTAGAAGGAAATTGAAAAATCAGCCCCGAGTGGGATGGCCATGCCACAATCCCTTCTCCATTCTCCTCCTGGGACCTTGAGCATGCACACATGTGCCTGGTGTGATTTTCAGCCATCAGGTCCAGGACTTGAACTGCTGTCAGTCGTCTGGGAGTCCAGTGATATAACTATTACGCCATCTGCTGGCCCCCAGTTTTGCATTTTGACCATTCTAAAAGGCACATAGTAGTATCTCAGTGCTGTTTTGATTTGCAATTTCCTAATAGCGTGATGTTGAGCACATTTCATATGCTTGTCATCTGTATGCCTTTTATAGTGAGATGTCTATTCAAGTCTTTTCCCTACTTTTCAATTCAGTTGTATGATTATTGGTGAGTTTCTGAGAGTTTCTTGAGTATTTTGAATCTTATCATATATGTGTTTTGCAAATCTTTTCTACCAATCTGTGGCTTGTCATATTATTATTTTAACAATGCCTTTTACAGAGCAGACCTTTTCTTAACTTTTCCTTTATTTTGCTTTTTGTTCTTCTTCTTTTTTTTTTTTTTTAATTTGCCACAGTTTGTGTGTACTTGTCAGAGAGAGAGAGAGGGAGAGGGTGAAAGTGACAAAGCACCTCTCCCCATGGGGTATAACTTCTACTCTATTTCTCCCTCCTTTTGGAATCTTGGGTATGCACCTACACCTGCCCAGGACCTGGAATGCTTTCCCTTTCTTTTTTTTTTTTTTAAGTATTTATTTAATTTTATTTATTACTGTTATTTTTAATTTGCTATAGGGCATGTGTGCTCAGCAATATGTGCAGTTAATATTAGTTTTCCCTAAAGGGGGTATGCCCATTCCACTGACAGCAAGATAAAAGGAAGAATTGGTCATTTTAGATATGCAATTGGATTTGAGCTTTTGTGACTTTAATTGGTTTCAATTCACATTTGAAAGACAGAGAGAAAGAGAAAGAGAGAGAGAGAAGGAGAAAACAGCCTCCAGTGTAGCATAGTCATACCACAATTCTTTCTCCTCCAGTTCTCTATCCTGTCAGGATTCAGGGCACATATGTGCACCTATCCAGAGTGATTTTGAATCTGCTAGGGCTGGGATTCAAACTATGGTCAGCCATGTGGGATCTGGCTCCCTTAATCATTGGTCCATGGAGCTGGCTCCCTCTGTTCTTTTTACGTGTCTGATTTCCTAATTTTATCTGACTTCCAGCCTTCCTCTCTTGACCCTGTGTTTGTCCTTTGGACAAAAAATAAAAAAAGTGCTCTGACTTTCCTTTATCCCAAGACCTATCTCATTGAGTCTCTATCTCTTACTGCTTCTGGTCAGTGGAATATTCTTTCCCTGGCCTGGGATCTCATCTCATTTTGGTTCTTGTCCTTCTCAGATTTTTTGATGTTATTTATAGGACAACTTCGCATGGCAACAGGAATATAGCAGTACTAATTTAGACAGATTCTTTAGTATATGTTTAGATATGAATCAAATGCGGGTAAACATTATGCTGAGTAGAAACTGTTAGGTTATTAAATTTTGGTTTTTTACATTCCTATTAAAAACCACTCAACTATAAATGGAGATTTATGCAAATTTAAAAACTCAGAAGATGTAGATTAAGTAATAAAGAATTTCAATAGTATTTTATGTTTTAGCCTTTGGCTAAGACTAAAGACAAATCCTAATTCAGAGTAAAACAATTTTCAAAGAGTGATAACTCCATGGCCTTGTGGTTAAGGGAACCAGTTCCTACACTGCCAAATGTGTGGTTCTAGTCCTAGATTTTGAGACTTGAGAAATACACCCAAGCACATGTGAGTGCATGTCCCAAATCCTGACAAGATGGAGAAATGGAAGTAAAGGGATTATGGTGTGACCATGCCCTATTGGGAGGTGTTTTCTCCCAAATACTGTCTCTTTTTGCTTCTTGCTAGTGAGTACACTTACTCTTTGGCAAAGTAAAAGAAAAAATTTCAAGTGTCTCCAAGGAAAGACTTACTTTGTTTGCACAAGTAGGTAATCAATATCCATTTTTTAAAATGTGGAAGACCATCACTGACATTTAGATCATTGATACTCATATTTGGAGCCCTCATTTACATGTTAAAAATTGGGGGGGGGGGCAGAAATCACACTATCAACTTCTTTTTATAAGAGTACAGCACTGCGTCTCTAGTAGCTTGTTTACTTATGAGTGTGTTTTCAAGATGAGAAATGACAACTCAACGTGATTGTCCTCTTCAGAACTCAGAACAAGGCCTAATTAGGCAAGGATTATTTTCATGCTTAAATAATCTAAGTACCATGAGCAACTACTGTAGTTGTGAATAAAATACATTCGGGAATGAAGTAATCACCCCAGCTAATGACAACTGCAGCCCACCCTCCTTGCTACATTCAATGAAGGCCTGTCACACTGTCTTTCCTTTTGAAGTTCCGTAGAGAGTCACATTAAGAGGGTGAATGCTTCCATTTCAGGTTCCATTTAGGCCACCCTATTAACTTTCCGTTAAAAGCTTTTCCTTTTTCTTTTTTATTTTTTTCTATTTGAACATTTTCTTGTAAAATCTCTGACTGGAAGAAAAATTTCTTTTCTGAAACTTTGAGTGAAACATTGAAGGAGTTTTCAAGTTACAAACCTTTGAAAAGAAGTATAGGTTTTCCAACTCTGTAAAAAAAAAAAAAATCACTTCTAGCTTTTATTTGGTATAGTCTTAGCTTTAATAGAGCTTGATATAAAACTCTAGACCTGCATTTATTTCATTGATCTCACTTGAGATTTCTTTTTTTAATTCAAATTTCTAAACAGTGCAATTCTGGGATTATGCTTTTATTGTTTTCTCGTCTACTGTGCAAGATTAAAAAATGGAAGAATTATTATTTTAGACTAGTTCTTTGTCTCTTGTGCAACATTTACAGAGACATTTTTTGTTATCTCATAGATTCCTAGTAATGGCTTAAATTATGATTAGCCAGAATAGCTAGCAGGAGGAAAATACGAGGGTACTAATCAATACCTTATACTTCTAAATATTGAGTATGCTATTTAGTGTTATTATGGTTTAAATCCTCTGCATGTTGAGGATTTGAGGGAAGTGAGGGGGAGAGTTGTCATTTGTGCATGCTCAGATCCTTGAAGAGTATTCACTATTATGAACTATCATTACATTTAAGGAGACACCTACAAAACTGATAGGTTAGTCCCTTTCTCTCCCTCCCTCCCTCTTTCTTTCTTCCTTTCTTTCTTTCTTTCTTTCTTTCTTTCTTTCTTTCTTTCTTTCTTTCTTTCTTTCTCTGTCTCTGTCTCTGTCTCTGTCTCTCTCTTTTTCTTTGCTATAGGTTGCATACACTTGCCAAGAAGACAGTGGGGTAGTGGGAGTGAGAAATCACCACTCCCAGGGGAATGGCCACATCATGGCCACTTCACAATTTCTTTTCCTCCCATCTCTTCTCAGGATTTTGGGTATACATACACATGGGTCAGCATGACTTTTAAGCTAGTGGGTCTAGGACTCAAGCCGTGCAACTGGCCACATGGGATACAGCATCTTAACTTTTACACCACCTGCTGCCCATAAAGGATGCTTTGGATGAGGGATAGATTATCCAAACAAGGAGAATCAGAGCATTCTGTTCATGGGGACACTACAGTGTTTGGAAAGGTCACACTCACTTTTGAAATGTTCTAAAGCAAGATGAATTGGAGTTGCAAGTTAAGAAACTTGAGTTCTACTGATGGTCTTTAAGAGGGATATAAGTGTTTATGAGAGTGTTATGTGACATATTTGAACTTTAGAAAGAGCATTTCATCTAGGAAAAATCAACAAAGGTGAATCAGAAAGAGAAATCTTGGGAGAAAGAAAATCTAATAAGATATTTATAATCTGAATGAGGGATGATGGAATGACATCTGAGATGAAGGGATAAAGTTGGTATCTTTTGAATATGATATGATCAACAATGATTTGTGTGGGGACACGTTTAGAGAGAGAACCTGAGGTGTGGGGACATGCTCTGAGCAAATATCACCTGTCCTTTTGGGGTTTGGCAGAACCTTGTAACTTTTCCTTTCCTTGACCTTCGCTGCAGGCAGAGGGGAGGGTGGAAATTGCTAGGGGTGTGCCAACAGACAAATCTGATGGACTTCAAGAGACATCTTGACCCCAAATAGCAAAGTCCAATCCCTGCTCTTCATCTGAAAGGTTCTTTAGCCTTCTCTGGGTGTGGTGGTGCACTCCTTATGGAGAAATTCTTTAGCTTCTTCCCCACACTAACTGCTAGGTTTCTCTGCATTAGAAAAGAAGTCGAGACTTTCTCATGGTGGGATTTCACCAAGGGATACACCTGGCCCACTATGACTAAGCCCTTATAGATTTGTTAACTGCTTCTTATTGTCTGTAACCTGGCAAGGAATCTATGAAGTGTCATGAAACAAACATGTGTAATGTCTCCTTGTACTATAAATAAAAAGGCCCAGTTTGTCTGGGTGGCTCAAGCAGCGGCTCAAGTATGGCACAAGATGCTTGGGCTACCTAGGCTCAGGCCGCCTGTGTCCATTTCTACTCTATGTCTTTGTCTCATTCTTTCCAATTCCCCGGTCCTGGCAAGATGGAGGGCTTTCTCTTTCTCGTCCTCTTTCTCTTCCTCACCAGCCGACTGATTTGGAGATTTTATTTGGGTAGAGAGAGTTGAGGCATAATTTTCATTATGTTTATTGAGAAGCAATTAAAAGTGCTCTAAAATACTATACTTACCTATTCTATCAAATTGATTTGTCCAGATTGCTAAGGTATAAACACTCCAGGACAAAAAAAAAAAAAAATTATCTAGAAACATGCAGGAGACTTTCCATGAATTTAAGTCTTGCTCATGTGTCTACTAGATTGAATTTATTGAAAGATATGATGTTCTTTATACCTAATACACAACAGATATGAAACAGGAGTTTAGATATTATTATTAAATATATAGACTAGAAAATCAATAATAAAAAAATAATAATGGTGATATATTTACTACACAGTCTATAAACACATTTCACATGAATTATGCCGTGTGATTCCCTGTAAACCAGGTAATTTTATAATGGAGAAAACTTGATGAGTTTTAAATAAGTTTCCCAAGATCACAGAGTCCTTAAGACTAAGCTGAGAATTATGTTTCCCTGGCTCCCTTTTATGAAAAGCTGCCTCACTCACCCACGTTGAAACTGGTACTGTGGGTTCAATGATCTTTCCAGAATATTCTAACACAAGGTGGGCAGGGACAGATTAGAATTGTGTGGAGGTAATTCTCGTCAATTTTTTTTTAATTCAGTATGTCCTGTGCTTCATGTTTACTCTCCAGAAATCTGTTTTTCTCATCCCTTTGTAGTTACATAATCAATTTTCCTTTCTTTTTCTTTGTAGTCATCTAGTTTAGATCAATGTTTTATTAATATTAACAATAAATTTAGCAGAGATATTTCCACTGACACATAGATTCTCAGGTAACATGGTCCTAAAATCCACAATCCAATACTGACATTCCTTTGTCACAATATCAATAGACACTGTAAAAAGTATATGGCTGTCCTAAAATACACCACTAACAGCTTAGTTTGTTCAGCAACATATAGAAATGAGTAGCAACAGAGCGTGTTCTAATAGTAAACACAGTATAAAATCAATAGTACTGACCACTACCTAATTAATGAACACTACTGAGATTACCAGCAGATGGACCAAGGCCAAGCGATAGCTTTGTAAGTTATGGTATATGAGACTGAAAAGAAACCAAATGAAAAGTAAAATGAGAAATGTGAATTTCTGAATCACATCACCAGTGCCATCATCAGCATATTACTTCATCTCCCTCATATGTATCCTGATTGACTTAAAGCTACTATGCATATGTTAATCGTGTTACAGTCTACTCAGCGAGAACTAAAACGATATTCAGACACAGCCAAAGTTATTGGAGTGTATTGATTAGGCCAGTGGCATACAGGGTGGTGGTGGTGGGGGGATCATGTCTCTCTAAACGTGCAACCCCTAGTGAAAGGAGAAGGGAGATTATATTCACAATCTTTTCCTGGGATGACATAATGATTCACAAGGACAGGGTGTGGTAGGCTTGAAAGGGTAGGGGGTAGAATTTATAATTATAAAAACAAAAGAGACGAATGGGTTAATCATTCCTAAGGGTATGTTCCATCCCTGCCTAAAGGCAATGGCATCTCAGTGGTCCCCATGGCTCTGGGCAAGGTCCATCCAGTGACTGGAGATTGTCCAGTGACTGGAGATCGGATCTTAAGGCAACTAGGAGGAGTGGGGTTTAAAGATAATAGGAGTATTAATCACTCTATTTATTCTTAGGCAAAAGGGGAGAAGGCAAATTTCTAGTCATAGGAATTTAATAGTTTATAATGGAGGTGCTCCTCCAAAATGGAGTTGAGCTTGCTTGAATTACAGTGTAAAATCCATCAGTTTTCTAACATATATGAAAATGCAGAGTCAAAGAGCAACACACACACACACACACACACACACACACACACATACACACACAGATCCAAAGAGTACATAGTTTCTTGCCAAAGCCCTTTATGATAAACATAAAGGCACAAAATTCCAGAGGGGCAAAATTAGTTGATTAACATCACTCAGTTTCTAAGTGGGACATTCAAATGAAGCCTTTGTCTTTTGCCTTAAAATTAGGATTTGTGATCACAAGATTATTAAGTATCTTCAGATCTGGAGTTTGAAATGAAAAGATTAAACCCAATTTGTTTGATTCACTTCGGTTCTTATTTCCAGGATGTGGTCAAATCCAGTAGTGGTATTGGTTGAACCTCAACGTCTCTTCATCCCAAATAGACTATGTGAATCCTGACCATTCTGTTGCTTAGTTCAGGAAAGAGAACATAAAACAATTCCTAGTCAGAGGAATATAATAGAGCCTTTGCTGTGGGCTCTGGGAAAGTTTTGTTTTCTCTCCAATAAAAGAGGCACAAGATAGAACATGCACCCTATAGCCAAAATCAAAATATCTCTTTATACATATATATTATATGTGTGTGTGTATATATATAGTGTATGTATGTATATATATGTGTGTGTATGTGCATATATATATGTATGCATGTGCATATATATATGTATGTATGTGCATATATATATGTGCATGTGCATATATATGTATGTATGTGCATATATATATGTGTGTGGGAATGTATATATATATATATGCTGAATTTGCATATGTTAGGCTGAGTTAGTATAGGCCGATTTAGCATAATCACCCTTGCTAGGGCTGTCAGGCTGAGTTAGCGTATTCACCGCATGACAGGGTTTCAAGGATGGAGCCCAGGAATTTGGGAATAGAGGACAGGAATTCCTAAATAAACAGAAGACAGAAGTTTGTGAATAAACAGGATGGGACAGGATGGGCGGATTGCGCTGTGCCAGGATGGACAAACCTGGAGGCACCAGAACAAGGTTTACCTAACCTTAACTGAGAGTTCTTATCTAAATTCAAGCAGGCAATAACAGTTGGACCGTAACTGCACATACCCCCCTCCCTTGTGTGCTACCTACTATGAAAAGTTACTGATAGTATATCCTGTATTGCCTCCTGAGCTATAAAAGGCCCCTCTATTCTAGGTTCAGGGTCCTTGTTGCAACCTGCTGTGTCGGGCATAAACTCGGACCCCAGCTAGCTGGAAAAATAAATGCCTCTTATGCAGTTGCATTGTCGTTGTTTTCTCTGCATCACCACTAGATAAATCGATCTTTGGACCCTACAATACTTATCATAAGTGCTGATGGTGCTGTGATGAAAAGACAACCTTCCTACACTGTTGGTGGCAATGTAAATTAGTATAACCTCTGTGGAGAACAATATGAGAGATTTTGGCTATAGGGTGTATGTTCTCACCAGAGATATGGAGAGAGACAGGAAAAGAGAAATCACTCCCTAGTGGGGATGACCACACCACAATCCTTCTCCTCCAGTATGTTCTCAGCATTTGGGGCATGCATGCACACGTGCCCGGAGTGAGTTTAAGCCGCCAGGTCTGGGACTGAAACCGTGGTCAACTATGTGGGAGTCCAGTGACTTAACCCTTACGCTATCTGCTGGCCCCCATTCTATTTTTTTTCATTTTAGCCATCCTGGCTAGGATTAAATAATACCTCATTATGGTTTTGATTTGCATTTCCATTATGATAAGAGATTTTGAGCATTTTTTCATGATTTTGGCCACTCATATGTCTTCCTTGGGGAGTTGTTTGTTCAGCTCATTTGTCCCTCTTTTACCTGGATTTTTTTTTGGGGGGGAGGGGCAGGTAAACTGCTTGAGTTCCCTGTATGTATATTCTGGTTATGAATCCTTTATCTGAGGCATAGTTTGCAAATATATTCTCCCATTCTGAGGGTTTTCTCCTTACCCTAATTATTGTTTCTTTTGCTATGCAGAAATTTTATTTCCTGATGTAGCCCCACTTGTCTATTTTTGGGATTATGTCCTGTTCTTTAGGAATCTTAAGAAGTCTTTGCCTACTTCATTCTCTCCAAAAGTTTCTCCTGTTTTGCCCACTAGTAATTTAATAATTTGAGGTTTTATGTGTAAATCCTTCAACCATTTTGAGTTGATTTTTGTTAATAGAGAGATAAGGGTCCAGTTGACATTTCTCCAGGTTTTCCAGCACCATTTGCTGAAGAGATTTTCTTTCCCCTATTGGGTTGTCTATTTGGATATGCACACACATGTGACTGGAGTGTTTCCCAAACACTGGGTCTGGGACTCCAATCATGTGGCCTGCCATGTGGGATTCAGCTGCCTTCACCACCACATGACCAGTTGGCCCAATTTTTATTGTTTTAAGCCATATAATTTATTGCAACAATTGCCATACAATTTAATTCATTATAATGACCTTGGGAGATTCATATGTAAAAGATATTAATCCACAGTATGGGCCCTGTTCTTTGATAAAATTTTTTGGTTGTTGAACACTCCTGGAGATTTCTACCACTGTTTCTCAGATGATAAAACAAAAACTTTTAGCTTTTGGCTATTGACTTTACTCTGTTGGCAAAGGATAGTCAGGAGTCTCATCTCTTTTTCTTCTGTTAAGCTCATCACCTTAACTCCCTGGTTATGGATTTATTCATCTTACAAATTATGTGTTGCTGATTTGGGGGTGTCACAGAAGAGGAGCTCCAAGAAAATTAGAGTGTAAATGGATGTCTTCTGTGACAGAATGGTGTTAAAGTTGGCATTTGAAATTTTATTAGGATTGGGCAGACAAAAATGTCCAAGAATGGTTTTCAAGGAGAGCCTTATTGGGATTCTGAATCAGTTATGTGATCAAATTAGTCAAATTCTGGGAACCAGCAGTTAGGGTAATGGCTGTGTCGCTGGACTCTCATGTAGTTGACCGCGGTTCACGTCCCGGACCCTGTGGCTTAGAACTCACGCCGGGCGCGTGTGCATGCGTGCCCAAGATCCCGAGAGGAGAATGGAGGAGAAGGGATTGCGGCTTGACCATCCCCTCTGGGGGGTGATTTCTCGCTTTCTGTCTCTATGTCTCTCTCTGTCTGTCTGGCAAGTGCACGCGCCCTATAGTGAAAACCTCTCCAAAAAAAAAAAAAAAAAATTAGTCAAATTCTAAGGCATATGCTGAATTGTACTTTTTAGGTGTAGGATTCCTGCATCTATCGTATCCCAGTATTACATATCCTGCACTATTGATGCATGTAATGTCTTCTTCAATCCTTGTAATTGTACTATGGCATGAGTATCCTCTTTCCCATAGTATAGGTGAGAAAATTAGTCTCTTAAAGGTTAAAGCCCTTTTCTTCAAAGTCACACAACCAAAAATTAATGACAGATAATTCAATTATGTGTGTTTCTGACTCCAACATCTGTATACTCCATCTATGTTAAGAGTAGATAATTTGCCCCATTTCCTTTCTTTCTATACAGTATTAAGTAGTGTTTTTATAAAAACAAGAACAGCACCAGCCAGGACACAAATTATACAAGACACAAATCTCAGTGATAGGACTGCATGCTCAGAACTTATTGAACTTAACAAGATTTTATAACCAAATATCGTCAGGTATTTAGTAGGGGGGGCAGGATATATTATGACCAAGTGAGTACTGTAATTTGTTAGCAAGGATCTTGTTCTTCAATTTAAGGCCATTCTTAAGTCAATGGTAATCACTCAGTTAAGTAAGCTGGTGGGTGAAGGTTATCTTGAAGAATGGACTATCCAGGGAACCAGCAGTTAGCGTAATGGCTATGTCGCTGGACTCCCACATAGTAGACCGCGGTTCGTGTCCTGGACCTGGTGGCTTAAAACTCACGCCGGGCGCGTGTGCGTGCGTGCCCAAGATCCCGAGAATGGAGGAGAAGGGATTGTGGCGTGACCATCCCCCCTGGGGGGTGATTTCTCGCTTTCTGTCTCTATGTCTCTCTCTCTGTCTGTCTGGCGAGCGCACGCGCCCTACAGTGAAAATCTCTCCCCCAAAAAAAAAAATGGACTATTCAGTCACTGTCACAATGTGCCTGGCAAATAGGTAGTGATCAGTAAATGTTTTCTTGAATGAATGACTATATCAATGAATGAATGAATGAATATATAAAATGATGAACAATCTGTATTTCTTCAGTCTCTGTTGATTATTATCTCTTAAGCAGTTTTTAATACACATTAAATATCTGAGGTGAGACTCATATGTAAAACACAGTACTTAACACTAAATAAATTCCATCAAAAATAATGAAATCATGTTTAATATTCATATGTTTGGTAAAAAAAAATTGTTTTTCTTAATAACAGATAAAATATTCTACGTTTTTCTGCCTAGAAGTAATTCTGAATATTAGGCTTCTTTGCCTTACTCTCCCTCCTCTGACAGTACATTAGTAGTCTAGACATAACACATAGTTAACAGAGGCAAGCTCTGGGACTCATGTGTAAGAGGGAAAAAAGAAAATCTATTTAAGACACTATACAACCTTTCTGATAAATCCTTAATTCTTGTTTTAATGATTAATTTATACGAATCAGAATGTAAACACATTTAGAAAGTTTTCTGATAATTTAAACCAGACCTCATCAGGGTAATTGTATTTCCATCATCTATTTAAGAATCAGTCTTCCCAAACAGTATTGTATTAAGATAATGAGACAATATGCATATGCAAATTGCTCAAATCAAGAATTAGGTTCCTGGACATATTAAACAGAAGATATCACACATAATGATAATTTGGCATATGAAATACTTTCATTTAGCTAGACAAATCATGCAAAAAAAATATAGCCATCACAACCTGGTGTGCTTATTATCTATAAAAAAGTGCAAGGGAAGATACAGCACAATATGAGCAGCTTTATTTTCCATTATGAGAAATGAGAAATAGTATTCTCTTTGCAATTTCAATGTGGAAAAAACCAAAGCCTTTTCTTCTGCCAATGGATCAAAATGTCAACCTTGCTGAAAGTCACTTGTGCCCTGATCCCACATGAAAAACCTGCCAAGAATCCTGCTGTAGAAGCAGACAGATCTATAAGTCAGTGTTTTCCTTCTCTCTCCTCCCCCTACCTTGCAATTTTCCAAAATATTTCTCTGCGTGTCCTTTGTTATAAGCTAAGTCTTAAGAAGCATTTCTTTGTATCTTTCTACTTATTTACTTCAAGGGTCAGTTGGTCCCCTTGGGTTTCTTTGACCTTCCAGGTGCTCTTTTATAAGATATGTCTTCACCTGGGGCACCTAAAGTTGTTTCCCAAGAGTAGACTGAGGTCCATTCTCTCTTCTACTCATAGCACTTTGCATGTCTAAGGAAGAAGCCAATTTCCCATTGAGGGCTGTTTTTCTTGTATTTGGGGGAAATGTGTTAGAAAAATGGCCTCCCAGTAACTGAGAAGGAAGGAATCTTTTTTTTTTTTTTGAGAGATTTTCACTGTAGGGCGCGTGCGCTCGCCAGACAGACAGAGACATAGAGACAGAAAACGAGATATCACCCCCCAGGGGGGATGGTCACGCCGCAATCCCTTCTCCTCCATTCTCCTCTCGGGATCTTGGGCACGCACGCACACGCGCCCGGCATGAGTTT
>NW_006205986.1:1315902-1346568 GCF_000334495.1 Tupaia belangeri chinensis
TTTAGGCCCTTGGTTTCGGGAGGCGAACCGCTGTCGACTACGTGTGAATCCAGCGACATAGCCATTACGCTAACTGCTGGTTCCCGGAAAGAATCTTTTTATCAAGACTATTTTTGCTCTGGGCACTGTTCAAGGACATCAGGGAAGCTCCAGGAAGTAGGTATTATTATCTCTGTTTCTCAGGTGAGCCAGTAATTTGTTCAAGGTCATATAGTTAAATGGTAGAGGTGAAATTTAAACTTGGATTTATCTGTTTCCAAAACTTTTCCCCCCATATCCATTGACCCCAGAATATAGTTCTGATCAAAAAAAAAAAGCAAGCAGCACAATTTCAAGCATCTTTATACAAGTTGCTTAGATCCATAGAACAATAGCATTGACGGTGTACTTAATAACTACTTAATCCAGTCACCACATTTAAAGACGAAGCTGTGGCTTTGAAACATTCAGTGTTTTACTTATCATGACTATAACTTAAATCTTCTAACTCCACATCTGGTACTGCTGCATGATATTATGTAAACTCTCACTTATCAGTTGGTTTGCTTTAATACAGCTTTTGCTCCCCATTTTTGTATTTTCATCTATGTCCTCTATTTTAATCGATTGCCCTTACTGATGAAATTAACAAAAAAAAATTGCATTCAACAGCGTCCTGTCTCCTATTGTGAACGAGAATTCCTCATGAAAAAAAAAAGAGGACACTTGAGATCTACCATGAATGAGAATGGATTGGAACAAATTGCAGAGTTATTTGGAGTTTAATTCACAGATTGTTGGAAAGATTTTTCTTTCTCTCTACTTTCAACCACTTTTGAACTGAACTGACTTTAAAATGCAGTTAATGTCCTCACCAGCTTGCTAGTCAGCAGAATGCGTTGCTTCTGCTCAAGCCTAAAAAGTAAACAAATGGAAAAAATACAATAAAATAAAAATGCATAACTACTTCACACACAGACGGTTTCAATGCGATCCCAGAGTCAGGGCTGTCTGAGGAAGCATAACATTTTTCCTTGTTAGCCAATTTTCTGCCATCTTGGGAACAGTTAGCAATCCATCCATCACTATGCTAAGGCTACATAAAAAAGAATCCTTGAAAAGGTTGGTTTTATTTTTTTTCAGTTTTTTGTTTGTTTGTTTGTTGTTTCTTTTGTTTTTTTGCTTTTAAATGTTAAGAAGTGGCAAATGGTTGTTTTTTTCTAATGGAATTGGGTGAGGGATATTATAAATTTTTTTTTTTGTTTGTTGTTTCTTTTGTTTTCTTTTGTTTTTTTGCTTTTAAATTTTAAGAGAAGTCAAATGGTTGTTTCTTCTAATGGAATTGGGTGAGGGATATTATAAAGGAATAAACAAAAAGATATATTCAAATATATCTTATGGAGAATTGTCAAAAATCTCTTTATTTTTGACACTTGTCTTTGGAAAAGGGTTTTTGTTTTCACATTTCATCTAAATATATTTATTAGTCATACTGAACACTCTACTGGTGTAAAGAGGTCATTTTGAGAAATTGAGAACAGGCAAAGCCAGTTTCAGAGATAGAAGTGCTACAAATACTTTGTTTACCTGTTAGTCCTTGTTTGGGAAAACAAAGCCCAACTCATGAGCTTTCATTGTTTATTAACTTACTGAAGGGTTAATATCTCAGTAGACAGAGAGGCTGCTGACTCTGGAAGTTTTCTTTCTTTCTTTCTTTTTTTTTTTTTAAATAGGTTTCATGTGCTCACCTGAGACAAGAGCGAGAGAGAGGGAGAGTGAGAGACAATGAGAAAGCACACACCCAGGGGGCGTGTCCACACTTCCATCCACTCTCCTCCATTCTCAGAATTTTGGGCACACATATACATATGCCCAGCATGTTTCTCAAGCCACCGTATGGAATCCAGCTTCCTTAACCATCATGTCACTAGCTGGCCCTGGACGTTTTTATAGAATGTATATACTCCAAACAAGTGGAATATAAAAATGATGGGGGGGGTAGGCAGGAGCATGGTGGTTAAGGGCACTGAACTCCCACATGGCAGACTGCAGTTAGAGTCCCAGAGAAAGCAAGTCCCAGGCTTGCTTTCTCACTTTCTCTCTCTTGCTCTCTCTCTCATGCTTTGTCCCTCTCTGTTCAAATTGAAATAAACAAACAAATAAACAAACAAATACAGTTAAATAAAATAATTTTTTAATTAAAAAAGGCTGGGCAGACACTGAAGGTAAAAGGAGACAGGAGAGATGGCAAGGATGAGACAGTATCAAGAAGAAACTTGTCTGATTCATGGGGACCAGCAGTTAGTGTAAATGGCTATGTCGCTGAACTCCCATGTAGTTGACCACCGTTCAAGTCCCAGACCCAGTGGCTTAAACTCACGCCGGGCACATATGCGTGCATGCCCAAGATCCCGAGAAGAGGAGAAGGAGAAGGGATTATGGCATTCCCCCCCCCCGGGGGGGTTATTTCTCTCTTTCTATCTCTCTTTCTCTGTCTGGCGAGTGCACGCACCCTATAACAAAAATCTCTCAAAAATAAATAAATAGGGAACCAGCAGTTAAAGAAGAAACTTGTCTGATTCATTAAGTAAATAGCTCACATAGCTCACTAGTATTAAGCATCGGCTCTGCTCAATTTTCTGAAAAGCAAAAGCCCAAGATGAGGATTTTTTAATACAATGATTTATTTGGGAAGAAATGGATGAGAAAAGCAGGGTGAAATGGGGAAAGGAGCCAAGCAATGATGTGGCCTCAGTTGGAAACTAGCATCAGCCTGATCTTACAAGATGTTCTAGAGCTGCACTGTCCAGTAGACACTAGGCACAAGTAACAACGAAGCACTTGAAATGTGGTTAGTCTGAACTGAGATGTGCTCTGCAGGTGTGAAATAGACACTATACCTACCAGCATGTGCGCGCGCGTGTGCGCGCGCACACACACACACACACACACACGAAAACTACATCATGAATTATTTTTTATCAATCACGTTAAATATTTTGGAATAATTAAAATATAATATTAAAATTAATTTTGCCCACTCTCTCATTTTTCTTTTATAAATGTAGTAGTAGACACTAAAATAATTGCAAGTATATATGTAGTTGACATTACGTTTTTATTGAATAACCCTACTTTGGAATGATTATCTGGATTTATTTTAGTTGAGAAGGTCTGAAGTATAGTCACACAGTATCTTCTGCTTTCCCTTCCTTCCTCTTTCATTTTTTCGAGAGAAGTTTTTGCTATAGGGTGCGTGCACTAACCAGAAAGAGAAAGAGAGACAGAAAGCAAGAAATCACCCCTTAGGGAGGTTGGCCATGCTGCAATCCTTTCTCCTCCAGTCTCCTCTCAGGAAATTGGGCAAGCATGCACACACACCTGGCGTGAGTTTAAGCCACCGGGTGCAGGACTTGAACTACAGTCAACTACCTGGGAGTCCAGCAACATAGCCAATACGCCAGCTGCTGGTGCCCCTTCCTCCCTTCTTCTTTCTTCTTTTTCATTTTCCCTTAATTCGTTTATTTCTTTTTCTTTTTGGTTTTACTATAATTTCCTAACCAACCATTAATAGATATTTAACATTAAGTATGGTGAGTAAGACAACACTGTTTTCTAGATCTCTTACTCAAGTTACACAGAGGTCTACAATCTCCTAGGCACACATATCCATGACTGTATTACTCTAAAGAGGCTATAAAAGGGTCTGTGGGGCTAACTCACAGGGCAATGTTTGGGTTTGTGTCCAGAGACTTTGAGTGTGCCAGGCAGACATGCCCATGATCCAGGGCTTGCCAAGGCTGGGGATGAATGCAAGCATCTGGACCCTGATGGGGATGCTATCTTTTTGTCTCATGGAAGAAATAAATTAATAAATTCTAAAAAAAAAAAAAAGGCAAAAGATCTTGACAGCTTGTTGGTGGGAAGAAAAATTGGCAGCAACTCTTCAAAACAAGCAGTTTATTCCAGGTTCAAAACCAAAACATCAGCTTCTTGCTTCATGTTATCATCTTTTGTATTGGTAGGTCCATTTTGTTGATGATAGTTGAAAGTTATTGTGAAGGAGAGCCAAGCAAAAAAGGACCACTCTACCTCGTTACATTTCTAAGCTGTTCAAGTTGCTGGCATCTAGAGCATACTTAAAAATTCAGTAGCAGCTGCTGCCAAAAGCCAAATAATACACTGTAAAATTAATATTTATGTTATATTTTGCTACATAAAGTCCACTGTAATTTATGTCATTCCTACATCAGACTTGTTCTGAGCTCATGTGCTGAGCCTTTGTTGCATGCTCAATGTCTAGAAGCACTTGGTAGCTGTAATAACATCTTGCCAAGAATCCTCTTAATGACATAACCTCACCTCTATTATCAATCATAACCACCACCATCATCGTCATCAATGAAAAATATTTTCCAATGGTTGCCCATGCGGCATGGATCTGTATTAGGCACAGGAGATGATGCATAATCTGTTGGGCATTTAGAAAATAGATGCAAAAGTTTACATGCTAAATAAAATCAATAGTGTAGGCAGTGTTTTATTTCATTTGGCAATTTGCAGGTCAAAGGAATTTGCAGACAGATAGCAATTCTAGAATAGAAGCCAGCTCCATAGCATGTTACTGGTTGAGGGCCAATTTTACTCCCTTCTCTTTTCCTGTGTTTTCAATTTCCTTGCCTTTTAAAAGAGAAACTAAACAGCCGATCCGGTGGAGTGGCATAAGGAGTAGGCAGCCTACCAAAGCTCTATTGTCAGAGATAGTAAATACAACAGTGGGTAAAGCAGTAGAGCAGGGGGAAAAAAAATATAGAGAGCCATGGATTTCTGGATATATTGGGCATCTGAAAGTAATGAATATTTAGCAGGCTTACCAATATTTGATCTAGAAAGTATTAATAGTGCCTCGATTTTAGCATTTGGAACCAGCACTGATTAATCTGTTACAGTTGGATTATAATGAATTTTTTTTCCCAACAAAAGATGGAAGGCACATCACAGACAAATAATAAAATACTATTTGTATATGCAAAACAGCGCAATTATTTGAGGCAATTAAACTAATATCTCAAGAGTGACTTGAAAGGAGTTATCTTTGTAAAGAAGACTTCAACAAGAATTTGGAAAAGAAAACATTTTTTTTTTGCTGTAATTTTGTAATAAAAAAAAGCAAAATGGACCAAAGAAATTAGTTGCTGTAATTTTGTGAGGAAAAAAAAGCAAAATGGACCAAAGAAATTAGTCTTTACTGTGTAATGTTTATCATTACTCAATGCCAATTCTCTGATGACTTTCTTTAATTATCTAGATGAAACGCTCTTGCTTTGCCAAAGTGATCATTTCTGAGGGAGTTTTTTCTTGCAAGAGCTGGTTTTTTCCTGCTGCCTACGTAAGAGCAAGTATAAAAATGAGGGTAAAAGTATGTCTCACTTATATCGTTCTCTGTAACTTTGCTCTTTAAAGTTTTCCAGTTATCATTTTGCTGGTAATTTCTTAAACTAGAACCTTTCTTTTGTCACTCTGATTTAAACAAACACTAGGATTTCACATACCCTGCTTTTATTTTAAAGAATCTCCAAGGATCTTAAAACAACCACATTATCCTTCACAGAAATTCCTGGATGAAAAGCAATTCAGAGGTGAGGATGACATAACCTACTGGCAAACGCCAGGGTCAGAAAAGTCAGTGATTTAACCCAAGCTTAGGATATTAAATTTAAACATTCTGATTTTTATATCCCGGTGTAATATTCTACTTTACTATGACAAATTGATTCCATAGATTATAGTAAATCAACGACTGAGGCCTCAATAACTTAAGGTCGGGGGAAGGACGTAAACATTAGAATAGGTGTAGCTCATAGTCAATTTGTGGAAAAAGTCAAGGCTACTTACTAGAGTCCTCATTAGCATGAAAAAGAATCTTTTGCTACATTGAAAGATAGAGGTTGCTCTAGTCAGTTCAGTTCAGTTAGTAGTACTAACCTCAACCATTGGCCATTCCTGTGCTATTTTAGTGGAATATTGAGCTCATAGTCTAAAAAGTAAGCGAAACTCATGCAATCTTATTTTAAGTTATATAACTCCTCTACCAAGGATGTGACAGGTTTCTATTATTTCCAGTTAAATGATGTTATAATTAGTGTATTTAAATGTCCCTGGGGGCAAAGCAATGTTTTTACATACTATTTTGAAAGATTACCATATCTGTCCAGTAAGAGTGATGAGCCAAGAGAGTGGTGGTTAGGTTCCTCATGGTATGTTACGGCTTTCATCATTGTGAAGTAAAAAGTGAGAGATCAGGTACATTGGGACTGAGGAATGCACACCTACAGTGGTCTACAACTGTGCGCTAGACTCTCATGTAAACTTGTACACGGTACATCAAAAACTGGTCATTGGAAATGTTTCGTTTATAAGGAATATTATAACTATTTCCAGAGAGTTATACTCCCAGATCTAACACTTGGATTCCATAATATATGATCATTAAAACAAATTGAAATGATAAACACAACAAAAATAAGAATATGACTGAGCGCGTGGCAACCAAAGTTGTTTCTTTTTCTTCTTTCCATGAGTGAGAGAGACAGAGAGAAAAGAGACATAAAGAGAAAGAGAGAGAGAGAGACAAGCGTCTCAACAGAGTCTTCATGCTATGATTCATTCCGAGCTTCAGCCTTCTTCAAATCACAAGTATGCATAAACCTGGCATCTTCAGGCAGGTGTCTGAATGTGAGTCCTGAACCTTCTCAGTGAGTCACCCTCATATCACATTGTGTTACTGCTGTAACATTGTCCATCCCCTCAACACCCAAATTTCACTTGATGCAGAGGCACAGGAATGATGGGCCCAGCTCTTGCTGTGAGACACGGGATCTTGTCCCATACTCTGAAAGAATTCAAGACATGGACACAGAGAATAGGTACAGCAAAGTGGGGAGTTTATTGAAGAAGGCAGAAGGAAAAAAAATGGAGTTTCCAAGAAGGCAGGGATCCTAGAAAATGGGTCGCTGAGGAGGAACTAGGAGGTGAGGTTTTTATCTGGGTCATAGGGGCCTTGTTCAAGCTTGTTCTAGGTGGGGCTCAAACTTATATTCCCCTTGCCATGGGAAGGGGCACATGCAGGTTGGGTTCAGTTATTCTCCCAGTTTTGGAGCAGGTACAAAGGTCAGGAGACTCTTTGTCCAGAGGCTTTGGGCTATACAAATCATTACCTGATCCTCCTTCTGGAATATGGTGGGGCCTGGAAAAAGCCTTTGTTCTAGGTCTAGATCTTGCCGCCTAGGTCAGTTACTGAGTCACCACTGCAAGAGTCCTCTTCAAGCATGCAGCAGAGCTGCTCTGTCTACATCTTAAAACTTAGCCATTTTGTGATTCCATTTTGGGCCTATACCCCAACTATATGTTTAGGGTCCCTGTCTCCTATCTCCATGTTTAACCATAGTGTGAATTTCATTTGGGACACTCTCTTGTTAAGCCCCTCCTCTTAATGTGACCCTCACATCTCAACTCTAATTTTCAATCTATTGCTTTAGTTATCCCATGAAAAAGCAAATCAAGTACTGTCCCTGTCCTTGAAACTCTTGCCTAAGGACCTGTTGTCTACATGTAACACATAAAAACTCAAAGTCTTCTGATAATCTCAACTACCAGTTTTATTGGTCTACAGTAAGTATCCTTTTTACATTGCCATTAAAATGTAAAAAAACTTTGCTAAATGCTATTTCTTTTTAGGAGGGCTAATTTTACTTGTATGTGTGATTATGAAGGTATATTAGTTCATTTCCTGATTGGTCCCACCTCCTTCACTCAACGGTATAAGCATGAATCCTTACTTCTTTTCTGCATACGCATTTTGTATTATGATATTAGTCTCAATTATTCTGTGCTATAATTGATTTATTTACAAATTGGTAGTCACGATTAACATATTAACCACTGTATCTCTAGTGCTTGGACTCAACACACTTTAGATGCTTTTAAATATGTGTCGATTTGAATTGACTGTATTTAGCTTCATTATCTTTCTCCCTCGTAAGTCACAGATCAAAGAATACTCCCCTTTAAGCAGATATTAGCAGGGGAAATATACACCCTTGTTTCAGAAACTGATTATGCAGATTGACTCTCCTACTAAGAAATTAGAAAATTAACTCGGCGCTACAGCTGTGGGACTTAATTTATAGAACCAGCGATATTTTGAAAACTTTGAAAATCTGCCAAAAGAGAAAATTATAAGATTGATTCTGTAAATGATGGTGTTCAAAGTTAAACTACTTCTCTAATGGATTTGTAAGAGAGGAATTTTTTTCCTCAGCCATATCTTTTCTTTTCTTACTTTTGATCAATAGATATCTTCTATTTCATCCTGTAGTGAATAATTCTACTTGCATAAAATGTAAATCTATAATCATTTATGAAAGATAAGCATAAT
Organism: Tupaia belangeri chinensis; assembly: GCF_000334495.1. Taxonomy (NCBI): domain Eukaryota; kingdom Metazoa; phylum Chordata; class Mammalia; order Scandentia; family Tupaiidae; genus Tupaia; species Tupaia belangeri. Next base: position 1,324,319 of record NW_006205986.1, read on the forward strand.
CCTAGATTAGGTAAATGAATTATGAAGAGTGCCCAATACCTTAAATATCATAACCTCACCTCATACTCTTCTTTCTGTTAAGTATTATCACTAAAAGAACAAACATGATATATGGCAGAAGTAGTGAGGAATTAAATTATTTTTTTTTAGACATACAGTGCTAAAATGAGGCATTATCATGTGAGGCATCTTTGCAATTTAGAACACATTTATTTCTTAATTTAGTATTGAAGTGAATATGTATATGGGAAAGTGCACATAGCACTAATGTATGGCTAGATTTATTTTTACAAATGGAATAACTTCATGTACCAACACACAGAAGCTTCCCTCATGCCTTTTTCTTGTCATGATCTTTATTTCACCCCGGGGAGACATTATCCAAACTTTTAACATCATGAATTACTTTTGCCTATTTTTGCACTCTATGCAGATTACATCTTAAATAGTTTTTTTTTTTTTTTCATTCTGGCTTCTTTTCCTTAATACTGTGTGAGTAGCTAAAGTTTGTTCATTCCCATCTCTATGTACTATTGCATTGTGTGACTATACCACGATTTATTATCCATTCAACTGTTGATAGGCCCTTGGGTAGTTGTGAGGTTGGCTTTATGAACACTGCTGGTATGAATATTCATGTGCACATCTTTCAGTGAACATATGTATGTGTTTTTCCAAATGTTAAACCAACCTATATTTCTGGAATAAAACACATTTTTCGTGATATATTATCCTATTTATATGTTGCTAGATTTGATTTTCTAGGTTCGGATGTGGGATTGTTACATTTAAGTTATTTAAAGAAATTAGCTTGTAATTTTCCTTCCCTTTAATATCCTCGTGAAGTTTGGGTGTTAGGTTTCCCTGGTTTTATAAAAGACTTAAGATGTGTTTTTCCTTTTTTTTTCTTTTCTTTTTCTTTTTTTTAACTCTCTGGTTGGGTAATTTCCTATCAGTACTATTCATTTCTTGAATATTTGGAAAAACTCACTATTGACACCAAATAGGTCTAAATTTTTTTTCTTGGAATGTTTCTGACATAACTGCAAATATGAGATTATTAGGCTTTTCAATTTCTTCTCCTGTCGATTTAGGCAATATATTTCCTCCCCACATTTTTACATGTGATATTCTAAATTAACTGGCATTAAGGTGTTTGTCACATCAGTTCATCTGATACGTTAACAATCTTAGCGATGACTTATTTGTGTTGCTAATATTAGTAACTTATTTCATTCTTGTTTTTGATCAGTGTTTGTATTTATGAATTGAAAATATACTTCTGTAGATTGTCTACATATGTTTGAGATTAAACTACTGTTTTTCTTTTTCTTAAGTTGAATGTATAAACTGACTTTGTACCATCCTTTCCAGTAGATTCATTTAAAAGATAACAACAACATTCTGCAATGCTAGACCCACGTGTGAAGGTCCAATGTTCATGTCCTGATACTGCCTTGGGCATGTTGGGTGCACATGTAAATGTCTGTGACCCAGACTATCTGAGACTGAGAGTGGATCAAATGAGACAATTCTGTTAGTGTGGTAGGCAGTTAACTAGTAATGAGTGGCAGCCCTAATAGCAGAAGGACACAAGTCACATCAATCACAGTTTATCAGGAGTTACAACCAGACCCTTCATGAAAATGCCTTCTTCCCACCCAGCTCCTGGTACCTGGAAGGCAAGACAAATCCTATTTTTCTTCCTTGGTACCCCAGAAAGACACATAGGGATGATTGTAAATTTCCCTCTTACCATTCCTTATAAATACAAAAAGACCCAAGCAGACATTTTGGTCAACATCTTGATTCCCAGTGGGGCAATGAACTAATTGGCAATTCATCCTAATCAGAATGCTCCTATCATTATGGCTGACACCGGGCATGCTCAGGTAGTAGAATTCCTCAAATTCTTCACGTGAGAGAGAGAGAGAGATGCACAAGCCCAGGAAAAAGCCCTTGAATTCAAATAAAATCAGTATGACAGACTTTCCACCGTTAAATATTCATTATCACCTCCAGTAATAAAAATAACACATAAATCAGTTTCAAACACAGTTGCTATCTAGCAACCTGGCCCCACCTCCCAAGTCTTTTGGGTGTATTTCTTTTCTAAAATCAATCTTTCCTATTAAATTCTCTTTTCTACCTACTTTGATTATGGTTGTGGGTTTATTTTGCACTTAGGGTCAGGTTTCTAATTTTAATGATCTGGACCCAAAGAACCAAGGATTTTACACAACCCATTCTCCCATCCTATGACATTAGAAGATGCTTCTCTCTCTATCTCATGAAAGAACTTAATAAATAACTTTTAAAAACCCAGAAAAGTAGCAAAGCAATTCTTTATCTCATGAAAGAACTTAATAAATAAGTTTTAAAAACCCAGAAAAGTAGCAAAGCAATTATTATCCCACTGGCAATATTAGGAAATTCTAGTTATATTCTTTCATTACTTTAAAAAGTTTATTTCATATTTTTCTTTCTTCCAGTATTTTAAAGGTCAATTTTAGTCTTGCCGCTCTTTTGAAAGTAACATAGCTTTTCTTCTTTGGATGCTTTTTAAGATTTTCTCTTGGCCTTTTGTTTCCTGCAATATAACTTAAACATGTATTCTTTGGCTTTCATTGAACTTCTTGAGTCTGGATCGATGTTATCCATCCATTTTGGAAATTTTACAGCCATTATATCTTTAGTATTTTTATTGCTGTCTTCTTTTGCCTCTCTCACTCCCTCTCTGAGAATACCTTAACACAACTGCAATGCTTCCTGAATATGCCCCACATTTCCTTCACCTTTTATTCCTGCTTTTCTCTCTCTGGGTATCGGTTTTGCATTTTTTGTTGATGTGTTTTTCAATTCATGCATCATGCTGTATCCAATGTACTATTAAGTCCACACACTAAAGTTGCGTTTGTTTTTATGGAGGGGTTTGTTTATTTCTGTCTTAGTCCTCTATTGCATTGCTAACAGACATATGTGAGATGAATGATTGATAAAGATATAGAGATTTTTTTCCAATTCATGATTTTGGAAGACAGAAGGCCCAAACAAGTGGAACTGGCATCCATCTTTCATGTTTAAAGGACTCTTTTTTCATCTTAATTAAAAGTTTACCAAACAGTGCACTGGAGAGAAGCAGAGAGGATGGCAAGTATGTGCAGAGAAAGCAACAGAGGGGACGCCAGGTTTTTTATAATAGCTTTTAATAATGGCTCACTCTTATACAAACTAACCCCTTCTCCCAAGAAGGAGAACTCACTTGGTTTCTGCCTCATGAGCCAGTACTAATTCATTCATGAAGTCAATGCCTCTAGCATCCTATCACCTCTCATTAGGCCACACTAACTCCAGTGCCATTATACTGGGCAGCCGAATTCCAAAACATGAACATTTTGGGAACAAACCATTATCTAAGCTATAATATTTTTTTTTGTTTTTGAGCAAGAACCAGAAAGAAAGAGAGAAGGCAAGCATCCTTTAGAAAGAGAGAAGGCAAGCATCCTTTAGAAAGAGAGGAGGCAAGCACCCTTTGCAGGTCTTACGCCATGATCCTTTCCCCAGCCTTACCAGCTAGGCAGGATCAGGTCACATAGATGTCCAGCATGTATAAGTTGACATGGAAACCAAACCCCAAGGTTACTGACGTTCTTAATTACAGCTATTTTATGATTTAGTTAAAATTATCTTTTAGCTTGTATTCTATAGCATCTAGTTTGAGGTATAATTTTCTGGTTTCTCCTTTCCTAGGAATATCTTTCTACTTGGAATGAGTTAGTTCTCAGTCTCTAAGCTGTACTCAAAATTAGTACATGCCACCAGAATAAATATTGCTGGATCTTGGGTTCACTCTTGAATGGTTCTCTCGTCTCTGAAATTTTATTCTAGTAGTCTTCATTATCCTTACAGTTCTCTAATGCTTTTAAAATAAAAGTACTGTAATGTGTCCAGAGTTTTCCCCGTCTTTCAGTAGCTGAAGTTACCTTCAGCACTCTACTCTAGCTTACCCAGAAGTAAAGTGCTCTCAGAGTGAAAAACATTATTTTATTATAATAAGATCTGAATGCCCAGAAGTTGATAACAAAATATATCTTTATTTCCTCTCAATAAATTAATAAGAGAGCTGAGGGCCTGCAGGTGGTATGGAGGTTAAGGTACTGGATTCTCAAATCACTGACTGCATGGTTTGAGTCCCAGACCTGGCAGTTTGAAAATCACACTGGGTCTGTTTGTATGTGTGCCCAAAATCCCAAGAAGAGACTGGATAAGAAAGGACTGTGGCATGGTCATCCTCTCTGGCGGGGAGAGGGGGATGATTTTTCAATTTCCCTTTCCCCATCTCTCTCTGGCAAGTGCACATACTCAACAGCAAAAACAAAAATAAAAACAATTAATTAATTAAAAAGAAAAAATTTAAATAAAAATTCTTTAAATTATATTAAAAATCTTACTTAAAAATCTACCATCTCGCATTTGGAGATACTCTTTTCGTAATTATTTTTTTGAGTACCTACCCAGTATATGCAAGTATACCTTACTTTTTAACACGTACACTACAAGGTTGTCTGACAGATCGAAAAATGAAATATTCTTTCGGGATAGCTAGCTTATAAACATATCGACCCACTCAGATATTTAAAACACATTTTATTTTTAACAGTGAGAAATAGGTAAATGCTGATACATGTTAAGTTGTGACACATTGAGACTTAAATAATATAAACTCTAGACGTTTATATAAAGAGAAATGATGAATTATATGATTATGTATCCTGCACAGCTGTGACTGTAAACCTTCTGGCAAAGAGAAGGGAAGAACAAGACTTTTGTTTCTTATTATTTTAGAGAGAGATTTGTGCTATAAGCTGTGTGTGCTTGCCAGAAAGACAGAAAGAGAAAAATCATCCACGGGGGGATGGCTATGCCGCCATCCCTTCTCCTCCATTCTCCTGTCAGGACTTTGGGCAGGCGCCTGGCGTGAGTTTAAGCCACTGGGTTTGAACTTGAACCATAGCTGACTATGTGGGAGTCCAGCGACATAACCATCATGTCATCTGCTGGTCTCAAGAACAAGATTTTAATTTTTCTTTTTCAGCCTCAGAACATTGTGATTTGCTGATTCTATAATGAAGTTTTAGTTTGGGAACATAAAAATGTGAGGCATGAACTTGGATAAACATGTAAGTGTATTTTACACTATGTTTAAGAAACTTTTCTTTTAAAATATGTTTCAAATAGTAGCACTATTTACTATTTCCTCCACTGTTTTTACTACATATTTCCTTTACTTTCATTTCTTTTTCTGCTAATATCATGAGTGTCATTAACCAATAATTATTAGTTGGGATTGCAGTGTGGCTGTCTCCACTCTGGGGTGTGATTTCTCTCTTTGTCTCTTATCGTCTCGCCATCTCTTTGGCAAGTGTACATACCCTATAGCAAAAAGAAAGAAAAAAAAAGAAAGAAAAAAAGAAAGAAAGGGAAGAGACTCTACTCAATAATTTTACTTTTGTCTGGCTTGAATATTTTGTCAATGTCATCTCTCAGTTCCCCTTGCATTAAGTTGACATGGAAATAGATCATTCTCAGTTTGGGAGTAAAGATTTTCATTAAAATAAGATGCAGGATGGAACTTACCTTAATATGTAGATATCTGGGATTTTTACTATGGTCAATAATGCTGCACATTTTTATTAACTTCCCTTCCCAGGAAATTGGGATGATAATGATAGGAACCAAGTTTGTGGGACTTCAGCAATGAATTCTGGCCTCATCAAAAGACTTCATATTAAACAAGTTTTGCACTACTCACTCAGGAGAAAAAACTCTTAAAGAGTGAAGTATAGTTATGATAGCTTTCACTCACTTGTATAATCTCTCAGACCTGTGAACTTTTGTCACAAGTATTGATTTGAAAAGTTAGATTGGAGCTATGTATATGCTAATTCATTGTAGACTGTTTCTGAAACAGACATCAGAATCAAGACTCTCTGGGACCAACTAAGTCACCTTCAAAAATCAATCATAAACCTGTGTTTCTGCCTGTTCTCCTTGCCTCCTTCCTAAAAAGAATAAAAATGTAAATAAATAATATGCATTCTGTTGATTCTGTGAGACTAACACAATTCCCAAACTCTGTATAAATCTCAACTAAGAGTCCAGTTCATTTATGAACACGGATGCAAAAATGATAAATAAAAAATGTAAAATATATTCACTAATCAAAGATTAAATTAACACTAAGAATGACTTTTCACAGAAATAAAAATAATGGTTAATATTTATAGAGTTTAATATGTGTCAGAGCACTACATGATGTATGTGTATTAACACATATCTGCTGAACAGTCAAAAGGCCCAAGTATTTCACAAGATAAAATTAAGACAGACAGGTTAATCAGTTTTCCACAGCTCAAACGGCTGGTAAATGTTAAAGATGGATGAACACTAAATCTCTCGTTATTAATGTTCAAAGAATGAAATAACCTTGAAGGCAATGAAATAGGCAGGAAGAAATATTTCAAATATATTTATTTTTAATAATGAGAGTGATGTCAGCAAGATGGCTGAAGAAAAGTTTTCTACCATCTTCCCTCTGAAGAAGCATTGATTTGGAAAACTGCACACAGACACAAGTCCAAGGGTCCAGCAGAGAAGCACATTGTTGGAGCAAAAATTCCAAGAGTCGAAGCACTGAAGACAGTAGGAACAGTTTCAATTTGCTTGCATCATCCCTCCCTCAAGGTGGCACAATTTAGTGCCAAGAGAGAAACTTTCCATCCATGATTTCTCCCACATAAAAAGTGAGAGCACAGTGAGAGAATGTCGCACTCCCCTGGTCATGCAGAATACTGCTGAAGAGACCTCTTTTTTCTTGCCACATCATGAATAGGAGGTGATGAGCACAGCTGAGTGGCTGGCAGAGGCTTGGAGGAGAGGGGAAAGGCTGTGGATTACTAAATGCTCCACAGAGTTCATTAGGAAGACTGCCCACAAGTTGCTTGAAACATCTCACCTATGGGTCCCTTATCTCTCAAATGGCACATGAGAAGCCAAATACAGTGTGAACCTCGCCCGCTCACCACTCAACTGGCCCTAAGAGTGCACTCCCAGGATGGAGAGCGCAAGTGTCTGGTGGAGACAGCAAGGTCAACGGTGCAGGATTGAGACAATGTACACAATGCAAACCATTCGAAGTATCACTGTAGGAAAAACAAGTGGGGAGATTCTGTGCACTAGGTTAGGCTTTGCAGGACAGAGAGAAAGCTTTCAATCTTAAGAATTCACTCGCAAGAAGAAACAAAGCTGTGGAATGGATGCAACCACAAAAGAGATCTAAGAGAGACTCAGAATCCTGAGGGGCACTGATTGGTGAAGATGTTTCTGTCCTGGGAACCAGCAGTTAGCATAATGGCTATGTCGCTGGACTCCCACGTAGTCGACCGCGGTTCGTGTCCCGGACCCGGTGGCTTAAAACTCACGCCGGGCGCGTGTGCGTGCGTGCCCAAGATCCCGAGAGGAGAATGGAGGAGAAGGGATTGCGGTGTGACCATCCCTCCTGGGGGGTGATTTCTCGCTTTCTGTCTCTATGTCTCTCTCTGTCTGTCTGGCGAGCGCACGCGCCCTACGGTGAAAATCTCTCCAAAAAAAAAAGATGTTTCTGTCCTGAATACAGTAAAGGCAGGAAGTGGCTGCTTTTTCAAATGTAAATACAGCAATATAAGATTTCAAATAACATAGATAATCAAGGTCATGTGACACCACCTTGAAGCAAAATAGTATTCTAGTAATGTCCACAAAGAAATGTAGATCTCTGTACTGCCTGACAAAGAATTTATAGAAACTCAGCTACAAATGAGCACCACGCAAAATTCAATTGAATCAGAAAATAATGCATGAAAAAATAGAAGTCATAAAAAAATAACCAAACAGAAATTAGTTTTAAGAAAAGAAATTCTAAAGCTGAAGAATATGAATGGAACGAAAAATATAAGAGAGAATGTTAAAAATGGCAGATGATTAGGCAAAAGAAAGCATCTATAAATGAAAAGCTCTATTATTTGAAATTATCTAGTCAGGAAAAAAGGGGGGAAGTGCTTACAAAAAAGAATAGCAAAAGCCTCCAGAATTTATGGGACTTCATCAAAAAAGATTATTTTTCCATTGGAAGAAGAAAGTGATGAAGGAATAGAAAATTTATTTAAAGGTAAAAATGGACTTAGTCAGCCCCATAACTCAGTGGTTAAGCCCTTGTAGATAGGGAGATGGTTTGAGTTCTGGCTCCAGTAGTTTGAAAAACATGCAGGATACCTTGCATGTGTGCCCCAAATCCTGATGGGATGAAGCAACAGAGGAAAGAGGATTGTAGTGTGAACACACTCCATGGGGGACACTTTTTTTTCTCTCTTTGATACATCCTGTGGTTTGAATTCTGTAATCTAAAGACCTAGAGTGGCTGAATGGATTAAAGGCAAACAAAACAAAGAAAAAGACAGGACATCACTATCTGCTACCTATAAAAAATTTGTTTTAACTTTAGAACTATACACAGATAGGGCCAGCAAGTGACTTTGATGAGGTTGTTAAGGTACTGTAACACACTGACTATGGTTCAAGTCCTGGACCCAGTGAGATCACACTGACTGACTATGGTTCAAGTCCTGGACCCAGTGACTTGAAAAACACACCAGGTACTTCTATGTACATATATAAAATCCCAAGGGAGAATGGAGTAGAAGGAACTGCAGTGTAACCATACATACCCCCCAGGGAGTGATTTCTCACTTTCTCTCTCTCTGTTGAGTATATATGCCCTACGGGGGGGAAAAAAGAAGCACAAAGACAGAAATTAATCATAAGAAAATCTCATACAAATGGAAACTAAAAGCAAGCAGGGTAGCTGTATTTTTGTCAGACAAAGTAGACATTAAGATAAAATTATAATAAGATACAAATAATATAATGATAAAAGCAACATTTTAATTTATATGTGGTGAGTGAGAGAGAGAGAGAGAGTAAATATTAACAGGTCTGAAGGGAGACATAGATAGCAATCCCTTCTCCTCCATTCTCCCCTTAGGATTTTGTACTGTACACAGAAGCACCCAGCATGCTTTTTAAGTCACTGGATTCAGAATTCAAACCACAGTCAGCCATATGTGATTAAAAGTAAGGAACTTTGACGTTCTACTTTTGACAATCAACAGAGCAGATGGAAAATCAATAAAGAACATCAAATTTGAATTTCACATTTATTCAAATGGACCTATCAGGCACGTAGAGAACATTTTATTAAAAAGCAGCAGAATATGCATTCTTCACTAGCTCACATAGAACATTTTCTAGAAGAGATCATATATTAAGCCACAAAACAATCTAAACAAATTTAAGAAGATAAAAATCATTTCCCAGCATTTCAAGCATTATTTCCAACTATGATGGCATGGCATTAGAATTCCATTATTTAAAAGTAACACAAAACTGGAAAATTTATAAATGGGCAGAAATTAAACAATATGCTCCTGAACAACCAATGATTCAAAATATATATACGTATACTGAAAGTGAATTTAAAAAAATGAGTCAAAAATGGAAGCAACATATCAAAATTTAAGGAATGTTGCTAAAGCAATTCTTTTTTATAAAATAATTATTTTATTTATCTTTATTTATCATCATCATTATAATTTTCCAGTTTGATCAGAGAGACACAGAGAGAGGTAAAATGAGAAAGCAAGTCGCCGGGTCCAGGACTCAAACTGCAGTCAGCCATGTGAAAGTCCAGTGCCCTTAACCACCATGTCATTTGTTGGCCCACTAAAGCAGTTCTAAAAAGGAATTTTGTAGAGATAAATGCCTATATGAAGGAAAGGAAGCATTTCAAATAAATGCCCTAACTTTATGCTTCAGGAAGTTTGTGAGAGAATAAATGAAACCCAAAGTTAGTAGACAGGAGAAAATAATAAATATAAGAGCAGAAATGACTGAAAAGAAACTAGAAAAAAATTTAAAAAGATAAAAAAAACTTTTAAAAACATAAACGAAATTGACAAACTTTTACTTCTAGCCACAAACAAAAAATAAGATACTCAAATAAGTAAAATCAGAAATAAAAGAGATATTAAGACTGATTCCATAGAAATATAATCATAAAGATCATGTGAGCGATTATATACCAACAAATTAGATAACCTTGAGTAAACTGACAAAATCCTAAATGCCAACTAATCAAGATTGACTCATAAGGAAACAGAAATCCTAAATAATTAAGTCATAAATAAGAGGATTTAATCAGTAATAAAATGCCTTCTAATAAAGAAAACCCAGAATCTGATGGCTTCTCTGGTAAATTTAACTGAACATTTAAAGAAAAATTCATGTACTTTGAAAACTCTAACAAAATCTAGGGAACCAGCAGTTAGCGTAATGGCTAGGTCGCTGGACTCCCACGTGGTCGACCGCGGTTCGTGTCCCGGACCCGGTGGCTTAAAACTCACGCCGGGCGCGTGTGTGTGCGTGCCCAAGATCCCGAGAGGAGAATGGAGGAGAAGGGATTGCGGCGTGACCATCCCCCCTGGGGGGTGATTTCTCGCTTTCTGTCTCTCTGTCTCTCTCTCTCTGTCTGGCGAGCGCACGCGCCCTACAGTGAAAATCTCTCAAAAAAAAAAAAACTCTAACAAAATCTAAAGGAAGAGAAAACATTCAAAATAATTTATTAAGCCAACATTATCTTAATATCAAAGCCATACAATGACATCAAACAAAAATGAAATTACAGGTCAATATCCCTGATGAATAATTATGCAAAATTAAAAACAAAATTTTATCACATCAAATTCAACAGTGCATTAAAAGCCCCATCTACCATAATTAAGTGGGATTTATCCCTGAGATGCAAATGTGGTTCAACATGTGGTTCAAACCAACAAGTGAGACATATCACATTAATAAAATAAAGTTTAAAAATCATATGATCACCTCAAAATTCAACATTTTTATAAGAAAATCTCTTTACAGATTAGGAATGGGAGGATGTACCTCAAAATAATAAAGGTCATACATAACTTCACAGTAAATATCACAGTTAATAGTGAAAAGCTGAATGTTTCTTCTCTAAGATCAGGAAAAAAACTGAGAATGTTCACTCTTACCACTTCAATTCAACATCATCCTGGAAGTTCTAGTCAGAGAAATTAAGCAAGAAAAAAGTCATTCAAATTGGAAAGAAGTAAAATTTGTCTCTTTTTGTAGATAAGATGATCTTATATGCATATGACCTAAAGACTCTACCAATAAACTACAAGAATTAGGAAAGTTTCAGGATACAAAATTAATATTGCAAGAATCAGTAGTTCACATAAATTAACAACAGACTACCTGAAAAAGAAATTAATAAAAAATTTCATTTATAATAGTATCAAAAGAATAAAATACTTTGCATAAATTCAACCAAGGTGGTTAAAGAGGTGAAACTTCTATGAGAAGAACTGAAACTATAGAACTACTAGAAGAAAACATAGGGAAAAATCCACTAGATAACAACAATGCTTTTTTGGCTATGACAACAAAGGCATAGAAAACAAAGAATAAACAAGTGGGACTACATTAAGCTAAAATATTTCTGTATATAAAGTTAAATAAATTAAAAGACAACCTACAAATCTAGATAAAATATTTATAAATCATACATTTTTATAGAAAGTTTGTATTCAAAATATGTAAAAAAAACCATACAACGGCATAATAATAAATAATTAAGAAGTGATTATAACCTGAATAGACAGTTTTCCCAAGACGAAATACAAAAGTCTAATTCACAGATGTATAGGTGCTCAGCATCATTAATCATGAGGGAAATGCAAATTAAAACTCAAATGAGCTTTCTCCTTACACTTGTTAGGATAGCTATTATCAAAATATCAAAAGATAACAAGTGTTGGCTAGGTAAAAAGGGATCCTTGTACATGATTAGTATAAATGTAAATTGGTTCAGTCATTATGAAGAACAATGTGGAGGGTCCTCAAAAAATTAAAAATAGAGGACTTGCATTCACATGTACATGCATCCAGCATGATTTTCAAGCCATCAGGTTCAGGATACAAACCGTGGGTGGTCATGTGGGAGTCTAGCACCTTAACCACCATGCCCCTTGTAGGGCCATGAATTTATTATTATTTAAAAGGATTCATTCCTTCTAACCAACAACACATATCTGGAAATGTTATCTTATAAACATATGCACATATGAGGTAGTCTACAATTATAAAAATGAATATTTACCTACTGAAAAGGGAAACAATTCAACACTTATATTTAAGTGGAAACAAAGACCAGTTTCAGAAAAATATATACAATGATTGATTTGGATATAGCATAAATGTGCTATATAAATGCACACACATAAATTCATAGAAATAGAAGTAGACCTGTACATGTCTAGAAATAAAGAGCTGTTGTTAGAGAAAAGGGAACTGAGAATAGGGAAGTAGAAAGAAGACTGATACATCAACGTGTGGAAGTTTATTTTATTATTTTATTTTATTTCATGATTTATTATTCTCACTTAGTTTTTATGCATCTCTATAGCATACAAAATGGTTTTTTCAAAGTATGTGTGTAGAACGTGACAGACAAATGAAGAATATGTATTTCATTTTCAATGGAGAACTTTATATGTTGTAATCTTTTTGTATTGATAATGTGTCTATAAATTACTTTCAAGAATGATTTACTTTAACCCAGATGGAACACTTGACCACAAGTTATGGTTCCATCCAGAATTATGAAGAAATGGCTCACTTTATATTATTTGATAATTCTGGCTATTTCAGATTTGAAAGCTTTTCTTGGTCCCTTGGAATTAGATTAAGCTGTACAAATCATCTAACCTTAAAACAGTCTTCTAATTTTTTTTTTTTTTGGAGTGGTTTTCGCTATAGGGTGCGTATACTCACCAGACAGACAGAGAGAAACATAGAGACAGAAAGTGGGAAATCACCCACCCAGGGGGGATGGTCACGCCACAATCCCTTCTCCTCCATTCTCCTCTCGGGATCTTGGGCATGCACGCACACGTGCCCGGCATTAGTTTTAAGCCACCGGGTCCGGGACGTGAACTGTGGTTGACTATATGGGAGTCCAGCAACATAGCCATTACGCTAACTGCTGGTTCCCAATATTTTTTTCATTGTTTTATTAGGAACACATTGGTGCCCGATTTGATGCTGGCTTTCAGTGATAAAAGATTAAACAATGATTAGTCTCATTCCTAAGACATTCATGATCAAGATATTGATTCATACATAAAGGCTTGCAATGCAATGTGGTAATCTCTCCTAAAAGAAGATAAAATAGGGCAAATAGAGTTCTAGTCGAAGTATATATTATGGGACAACAGAGCATGAAGGGATCTTTCCCCTGTTAGAGTATTTTATAGAAAGTGAGTTTGTTATCAATATTTAAAAAGTAGTATAAATTTTTACTTAAAATCAATATTTCCAGCCTTTTAGAAAACTTTCAGTACATCAGGAAACATTAGGGTCATAGTCCTATGAAGCAGCAATTATTTGAAGTTCAATAGCCACCATGTCTGGGACTCAAACCTTTTCTATAAAGCAGCAATTGTTTGAAGTTCAATAGTCACCATGTCTGGGACTCAAACCGCGGTTGGCCATGTGGGAGTACAGCGCCTGCCTTAACCACTACACCACCTGTCGGCTGCCAGCACAGATTTTTTTCTTTGCAACTTTATCTTATGTGTCTTTCCACAAACCATTTCTTCTATTTAACACAGAGAAAAAAATAAACTGATAACTTTTCTGCCCAAAGAGACCTAAGGTTACTTGACATATTTTGCTCTATGCACAAAGGTGTACAAAATAAAGAAAAAAATCCCTGATTGAAAGAAAAGAATCATATGAAAAATAGCTATCAGCTCAGGTGCAAAGCAGTGTAAACACGCTCAGAATGCCAGTCTGAATTTTTCTTCTGGGTCTTAAATCATTAAGCCTACGGAGGTATTTATACCCTTTGGGTGCCAGTTTGTACTTTCTGGTCTAGCTGCTGCTATACAGACTTTTGTTAAGTGAGGAGTGTGTCACATTTCGATGACTGAAGATGACCTTAACAACAGCTTCCATCCCTCCTATTCTTCAGTACATCTTTGTCCCTTCCTCACCAAGAAGTGTTTCTGTGTTCCCTCCTCTTGAATCTAGGCAGGCTTGTGATCAGAGCAGAGGTGAACTTATTTGACTTTCAAGGGTAGGTTAATAAAAGAAATGATTCATCCTATTCCTGCATCTGTTGGAATTATCGCGAGTGGAATAGCCACCATGCTGTGTGGAACTGCAGGCCACATAGAAAGACAATATGTAGCTGTCGTAGTTGAGAACTCCCGCTAAGTTTCTTGCAGATTGCCAGCATCAATCATCAATTTTGAAATAAAGACAATTCCAGAAGGATTGGAGTCTCTAGCTATTGACCCACACCCCAAGGTTTGAGTCTTCCTAACTTTGAGCCCCCAAATTATGGAGAAGATAAACATCTGTCTGTACTATATCCTGTCCCCAAATTTTGTCCACAGAACCTGTTAGCATAGGGACTGGCAGATGGCACAGTAGTTACGTAACTGACTCCCATGTAGTCAACCGTGCTTTGAGTCTTGAACCCAGAGGCTTAAAACTCACACCGGGCACATGTGTGTGTATATCCAAAATCTTTAAAGGAGACTGGAGGAGAAGGGATTACAGTGTGGCCATCTCCCTGGGGAGTGATTTCTTGCATTCTGTCTCTCCAGCAGCACACACTTCCTATAGCTAAACCCTCTCTTAAAAAAAAAATTAAAAAATAAAAAATTCTAAAAAAATGCTAACAAATTCTTAGGATTTACTAAGATGGATGATTTATGCCACTAGGTCTTAGCGTCATTGTTACACAGCAATAGACAATTGGATTCTTGGATGAATCCCTTGAATACTTGTAATGGTTTTTGTATCTCTTACACTTTCCACTCCAGTCTGGCTGTTGATAGAAAAATACAAATGCTAGAAGATCTTAAAGATTTATTCTTTTCATTCTAATATGAGTGACCATAGCCTGGGGAAACAATCTCAAGAAGCTTTGAGAAAGTGCTTCCTACACAGGTGGGTCACAGCCTTTTACACATTTCAGGAAAGCAAGTTACAATCAAAGGTGTAAGTCAGTCACACATGGATGTTACTCATTGCTTTGGTCCCAGAAGGTGGGACATTTTGAAGCAGGGGCAGAGAGCGGTATTACAGGTAAATTCAGAGATTCTTTAGTTTGTTCTTGGCTGAAAGAACAAGGCTTTGTTTAAAACTCGAAGTCAGCAGAAAGTCAGGTATAAGTTTAACCTCAACATAGATAAGGGAGTTTAATCATTATCCGGTGACATCATGGCATTCAGGGTACCAAAAAGTCAAGTACAATTACCAAGGCAAGGTGACTCATTAAGTGAGATTGACGTCATGTAGACGTGAGTCTCCCCAGGCACCTTTGGAGGAATTTTAGAATCAAGAAAATGTCGCTGGACTTCAATTAAGGCATAAAAGGTGCCAGTGGAAAATAAAGAAACAAGAATGGTTTAATGTCAGACAGACCTGGGTTTGAATCCTTTTTTCACCTCTGACTCACTTTAAGGGGTGAGGCAGGCTTTTGGACACCTCCAAATTCTCTTATCTTTAAAATTGGATCTAAAATCCTTCTTAAAATTGGTAAAATTATTAAATTAGATACTATTTTTTTAAAAGCTAGCTTCATGTATAGCTCACAGGAAAAAACTCAGTAACAGTTATTTTCTATACTACTTTTAATTAATTAATAGATTGGTAAATTAGCTAATTAACCATTAGTCTTGTCTGACTTCTGACTCTGGGTGGTAAGATAAGTGGTTAGTCCCTTTGGGTCTGACCTGAAGGAGAAACTCTGAGGATTAGGCAGGGGACTCTTCTCCTGGGGAGTTCATGTGGATCTATGTGGTATTTTTTATTCCCAGTTAGACATTCCAGATGCTCTGGACAAATGACTTTCGAAAGTCACTCATCAATATGCTAAGATGCTAAGCACATCCAGTTTCCAGTTTGTCATTTGGCTGTTGTTGACAATTTGAAGTGCAGTGGGAGAGGGAAGCCTGAGATTATTACCCGCTATTCCATAATACTGTGATCGACCACAGCTACGGTTCTAGGCTCCTCCTGAAGAAGCCTCCATTTGAGCACCACTGCTTTTTACCATCAGATTTTTTCTCTTCCTAAAAGTACATATTGTGCCCCAGCTCGAGTTCAGTTAGAGCCTCCTTTTTAATGAGCTAGTGTTGGTGAGATGTGATAAAACATCTGACATCTCATCTGCTTCTGAAAGACAGGAATATGTGTCCAGCAAAGCTGCTAAGAAAAGAGAAGGAAAAGATGAAGTTTAATCTGAAACATAGCAATGCCCCAAATGGAAACATTTCATGCCAACATAACGCCTTCCTTCTGTGCATGTATGGATGTCAAACGCCTACAAAATACCTGTTGATCTGCTCACAGTCAGTCTGTTTTTAAAAGTTGAGCAGAAACACATTTGTTGACCCAGGGAACGTAAATGACATCATTACCTAATGAACTGTTGCAGAATTCATTTGAATGCGGCCATCCTTTTGAAAAGTATGAATCTTTCCAGTGATTAAAGTGATTTAGACAGGAGTAGTTCAGGGTAGACAATATTAATTTAGGAATGAGTCATTATGTTCAGCACCAGTCTGGAACCTAATGAGCTGATTCAAATTCATTTAAATCACTTGGAAAATACATACAGAGGCTGCACAATATACATAATTTGGAATCAAAAGACATTTCCTCTAAAAATCAATATATTTCAATCTGTAGAAATAAAATAAATATATAGATTTTTTTTTCTCTCCAAATTAGTGGACTTCTTCAGTCCTGAGTTGTGATATTGAGAGTGTCAAAGCACCTGAACTGAAAGCCCCATTTGAAAGAAGAATAAATTAAATAAGATTTTATTATTTACTTAAATGAGAGATTTACAAACGAGGATGTGTTGTCTTTTCAGCTTTGAGAGATACTATTGGATTTAATCATGATTACTTTTGGAAGTGAGCTAGCAATCTTAGCCCCATTGGTTAAAAAAATCGTAATTGGAAAACTGATGAAATAATTACATAAAAATAGCATGAATATGCAGGAGTTAAAATCCTTATATCCAGAAAGAAATTCCTTAATTTTTCTGATTTTGGTTAAGAAAAATGAATGGAAGATATTAAACTTATTCTTAAAATTTTGAGGAGTCGTTCTTTGCTCTTCTGAGTAAGAAAAAAATAAAAGTATAAAAGTAAAGAATACCGCGATCTCAAATAATTTTCCAGACACTGATTGTTCAGCCTCAGACTTACATGTTTCATGGGTGTCTCTTTGATCGCATACATTGAATGGTGATTAAAGTAAACTAATTTACATTCAGATCTCAGCCAATGTTATTTTGATATAAATATACAAACAACCTAATAAGAGAAATGAAAGTGTTGGGGCCAGCAGGTGGCATGGTGACTAAGGGCGCTGGGCTCCCATGTGGCCGACTGTGGTTCCAGTCCCAGACCTAGCAGCTTGCTTTCTCACTTTTTCTCACTCTCTTTCTCTCTCTTTTGTCCCTCTCTAGTCAAATTAAAATAAATAAATAGTTAAATAAAAGAATTCTTAAAAAAATAAATGCAAATGTTATGAGGGCTACTTTTATTTTTGAGGAGAAACAAATTGAAGATCTCCAGTCCCAACCCCTGCTATTTTTTTAGGATATGATGTTTACTAGCCAATAGCCATCACATGTAGGACTCCAAAGATTATGGAAAGTGAAATTAAAGTATGATTTTGGGGTCTAGCAGATGGTATACAGGTTACGTCGCTGAACTCCCACACTGTCAACCATAGTTTGAGTCCTGGTCCCAGTGGCTCATATTAGATATCTGTTCGTATGTGCCCAAGATCCCAGGAGGAGAATGAAGGAGAAGGGACTGTGGCATGGCCATGCCCCCTGGAGGGTGATTTCTCACTTTCTCTCTTACTATCTCTGTCTCTGTCTCTTTCTCTCATGAGCATACGCTAATGTACCCTAAGGCAAAAAACGCCTAAAAGAAAAGTTTAAGTTTTATTAAGTGTAAAATATTTTTTAAATACCATTTTTTAAATTTACATTTAGTCACTGTACTTCTTTACAGTGTACAAAATGTTTTTTTCCAGCTTAAATATGGTGCGTATCCATCGCATCACAGATTTACCATATACATTATCATTAACAGATAACCTTTCTTTTTTTTTTTGATAACCTTTCTTTCTAGAGATGTGAATCAAACCACAATGAAATACCACCCAACCCCAAACAAAATGCCTACGATTTAAAAAATGACAAGTGATGGGATGAGCAGGTGGTGTAATGGCTATGTCTCTGGACTCCCATGTAGTCAACAGCAGTTCGATTCCTGGACCCAGTGGCTTAAACTCAGGCCAAGCACGTGTGTGTTGCATGTCCAAGATCCTGGGAGGAGAATGAAGGAGAAGGGATTGCAGCATGGCCATCCCCCCTGTGGATGTCTTTCTGTCTCTCTCTCTGTCTTTCTGGTAAGAACACATGTGCCCTATAGCCAAAAAAAAAAAAAAAGGCAAGTGTTAGCAAAGCTTCAATGAAAAGGGAACCCGTCCTCACTGCCTCTCTGTTGGTGAGAATGTAAGTAAATTGGTATAGCCATGGAGAATAATACGGCCATTCCTCAAAAACCTGCAAATAGAACTACCATATGACTCAGTGTAAAAAAATGTTTTAAGGGACCAGCAGTTGGCATAATGGCTATGTTGCTGGACTCCCATGTAGCCGACTGCGGTTCGAGTCCAGGACTCGTTGACTTAAACTCATGCTAGGTGCATGTGCATGAGTGCCCAAGATCCCGAGAGGAGAAGAATGAAAAGGGATTATGGTGTGGCCATCCCACTTTGGGCGATTTCTCGCTTTCTGTCTCTCTGTCTCTCTCTCTGTTTTTCTGGCAAGCACATGTGCCCTATAGCAAAAACCTCTCCAAAAAAAAAAAAGTGTTTTAACCCATTCATAGTTTGTTTTCATAGTATCCATTTTTCATCAAACTTTGTTGACCCTTTCATACAGCCTTAGATAGAGAATCTCAGAGAAGCTGGCCAGTCACTCTAATGTCATTAAACGAATCTATTAATTGTCCTGCACTTACTCTGCCCTTCCATTTCTTGTCAGACAAGGCTATAAAATGCCTTTTTCTTAATTCCTGTGTTGGATAGATTTTAAGACTTCATGGCTATAAGTATTCTGAATGGCTTCTAGACTTCTATAAGTAGAGATTCAATGTACTTCACATAAATAATCTATTGCATTGAACAAATCTTGTAGTCAGGAAGATTTTCTTGTGTCTACTTTTAGTATAAAAAGGCTTCAAGCTTATCTTTTTTTGTAACTGTATGATGATTATGAGAATACTTAATAAATCCAAATTTAAATTCTGCTGACTTCTCACATCTGGTGTTAAGTTATATAAATTTTAAAAAAGTGATTTTTTTTTTCTAATTGCACTGAACCAGAGATTAACATAAGGTGATATTGAGTTCTCTCCAGGGTCAGAAATAGACATGGGCTATTGCAGGAATGAAAATATTCTCCACTTTCTTATCATCTTTCTTTCCCATTGAAGTCCAAAATTTCTCTTCCATTTATGAAAAGTAAATTCCCTTATCTTAAATATCCAGATAAGATTATCTACCTTGATAAGTGAATGAAAGGATTAGAAGCTCTGCGTGTGTATATACATATATATGTATAGTATATGTATATTTAATATATATTAAATGTATGCATATTTAATACACATATATGTATATCTAACATATATAAACTGTATATGGATACACATATGTGTATTAAATATACATACACACACAAATACAGTGTCTAGGATAATATTTGTTACATGATTAGTACAGAATGGCTTTTTTAAAGAATTTATTTATTTTTATTTATTCATTTATTGATTTTAATTTGACCAGAGAGAGACACAGAGAAAGAGAGAGAGGGAAAGTGAAAAAGCAAGTCACCAGGTTTGGGACTTGAACTGTGATCAGCCATGTCAGAGTGTCCAGAGCCTTAACTATCACACCACCTGCTGGTCCCCAGTACAGAAAGATTTTCACCAATAAGAGTGAGTTTGCTGTCTGGCAATAAAAAAAAAATGCCAAATTACTTTTGTCAATCCCTGCCCACCCCTAGCTTGACCCCTTAGCTCAAAATTCTTCAAGGAATTTATGCTTTGTAGAGCAGCCTTGGTTTAGTTAAGGAAAAAGGCATAGATATTTGAATACTGTTATATTAGAAGATAAAATTATACTACGGTAGTTAAAAAGCATAGAATCTTTTCTAAATAGCATTCAGCTTTTAAACACAGGATAGGTGCTCCAAGAAAGATCCCTAGAAGCAAAATAAGCAAAATTTGGGCCAAAAGAGTGTGCATTTTAAATCTGGATAAGCAATGTCAAATTTCCAAGCAATCAATATATATAAAAATTTTAAAAGAGAGATATTTGCTACAGGGTACGTGCACTTGCCAGAGAGACAGAGAGACAGGAAGCAAGAAATCACCCCCAGGGGGGATGGCCATGCCACAATCCCTTCTCCTCCAGTCTCCTTTCAGATTCTTGGGCACGCATGCACCTGCACCTGGCGTATTTTAAGCTTCTGAGTCCTGGATTCAAACTGTGGTCAATTACATAGGAGTCCGGCAACATAACCATTAAGCCATATGCTGCTGGTTCCCTCCAAGCAATATTTATGCTCTCATCAAATTGGATGAAAGGCTTGGTTCTTTCACGTCAATATCAGAAGTTGCATAATCAACACATTGCCAAATCTGGTTAAAAGTGCTCTTTTATTGTTAATGTAGCTTACATTTCTTTAACTGTGAATACGGTAAAATTGTTTTATATTTATAAGAATTCTTTTTACTTTTCTTATATTCTGTGAAGCTTCCTTTTATATCCTTTCCACATATTCTTTTCTAGGTGGATTTTTGTTTCTTTTCCTATTACTGTCAAGCATTATGTATGTTTATAAATACAAAAATGTAATTAATCCACTGTAAAAGAAATTTACGGAAAACTGTAGAACCATTTTCCCTGTTTAGTATTTGTCTTTTGACTTTGTTTCTTGCCTTTAAAAAAATAATGTAGTAATCTTCTCTTTCTCATTTTGGTATGCCTTCTGAGTACTCACACATTTTCTTCTAGTATTTTCATACTTTCATAAGTCTTTATTGATAAGGTTTTATTTTGGAGCAAAAAGTAAGGTAATTAGCTTAATTGTTTCCATTTTTGCCTCAGTTTGATAATTAATTTATTTTCTTTCATTATTTGAATTGCCAATATCATTTTATGTATCTCCATTTTTACTTGAGTTTCTTTCTATGTTTTTTCTGCTTCAAAGAGTGTATTCCTGAAATACTAACAATACTAATACTTGGTAGGGTGTATCCTTGCTTCTGAATAGTCTTACTTCTATCAGTTTTAATATTTAATTTATAATCAATTTTAATACTTAAAATTAAGTTCATTGATTAATTTTAATTGCTACTTTTAAAATATGAATTTTTGTCTAGCTTGAAATTAAGTCTTATACAATTTATTCAAATATTTTTATTTGCCTTTTATGAGTCATAAAGTAGACTTTATATAATACTAAATGGTTTTGTTAGTTATTTCTTTGTAACCAGCTAACATATTGAATGCACCTCTTAGATCTTAGCCATTAATTGCATCTCTGGGGAGCTAAATAAATAAGTTTAGTGATTTGCAAATACAAGAGGATTTCAAAAAGTTTATAAAAAAAAATGAAATTGAAGTACGAGTTCATTTTGGTGCAAAAAACTTTTGAAATTCATGGATTTTTTATAATATGCATTTTCCATGAACATTTAGAAGACCCTCCCCATATAGATAATTTTTTTTTTTAAGAAAACGTACTTTGGTTATTAAATCAGTCAATATGTATTGAGTTAGAAACAAAACATGACCTTAACGGAGCTTAAGGTCTAGCAGATCCTGCATCTTTTTCTCTTGTACAAATGCATTGGACAAGGCTAGCAGGTGACATGGTAGTTAAGGCACTGGACTCTCACGTGGCCTCCCACAGTTTGAGTTCCTGTCCTGGCTGCTTGCTTTCTCTTTCCCCG
>NW_006205986.1:1346582-1360189 GCF_000334495.1 Tupaia belangeri chinensis
TGCACATACCTACAGCAAATTAAAACATAATAAAAATAATAAGTGAGATTCAACAGTTCTTTAAAACAATTAATAAATCCATTGGACAATACTCCTAGAAGCATTTTAGTATCAATCGTGACAAAATATTTACTTGTCATTTTGTGTATTTAACAGAAGTGTTTCCATTACATGATACAAATGCTGACTCATAGCTTGAAATACATATCTTGGCTTGACATATATTTATCATGTTAAAATAGTGGTGACTACCTTTCTATTGAGTTTTCATCAGGAATGAAATATCATATTTAATCAAATATTTTTTCTACATCTATGGAGACTGTTGCTTTTTTTCCCTTTCTTAACCCTTTAAAACAGTGTCTTAATGGTATCATGATAGATTACCGAAAACTGAACAGTTAGTGGTCTCTTGAAAAGAAAATGCTATATCAGGTTACAAATTTCTTATAGTACATATAATCTAACTAGCAATATGTTACTAAATCTTTTGTATCTCAAGTGGACTGAACTCGCTAAGTTTAGTTCATCTTGTTAGGATTTTTTTTTTAAATAATTATTTATTTTATTTTATTTTATTTATTCATTCATTTATTTCTTAATTTGACCAGAAAGAGACAGGGGTTGAGAGTGAGAGAGAAAGGAAGTAAATGGAGAAACCAAGCCACCAGACTCAGGACTCGAACCCTGGTCGGCCATGTGGGAGTGTCCAGCATCTTAACCACCACGCCACCTGCTGGCCCCACCTTGTTAGGAATTTTTTAAAGGAATTCAAATAATTCTCAACAGAAAGCTCTGCATATTCTGAGTGTTGTTTGTTCAATACAATCTTATCTAAAATTTATATCTTTTACTTTCAGTAATGATGCAAATATCACATTTATTTACACTTATCCTGTATTATCTATTTTTTTTTTTTTTGTGTCTAAAATAAAATTTGGTTGATTTTTTCTTCTGAAAGGGGGGTTTTCATTCTTCCACTCATTTGTCAATCTGGTTTATTCAGTAGTTTCAGTAATTTTTATTGCATAGGTAATTGGTTCAGCCCCATGGGGAGTGCTTTCACACTTGGCTCTTTCCAAAAAAAAAAAATAAAGAAATAAATAAATAACCTTGTTATGTCTTCTACCTTCCAATGATTGTAAATATTATATTTTACATCTACAAGGTTTATAGAATATACATTCTATTTTATTAAAGAGCATTGAATTTATTTACTTGATTTTCAAAAAGGAAAACAATAATAGCACTTATCATATTACCATTTTATACCAGGGTACCTCATCATAGCACAATGAATTTGTGTAGTTGAAACCAAGAAGAAGAAAATGCAGTCTCAAATCCTATACATTTTTAAATTTATTGTCAGGAATAGCACGTGTATTTCAGTGTGTTAAATTACATTTTTGGGGAGGAGAAGGGGAGAGGTTTTTGCTTTAGGGCACGTGTGCTCACCAGAAAGACAGAGAAAGACAGACAGGAAGTGGGAAGTCACCACCCAGAAGGGATGGCCATGTTGCAATCCTTTCTCCTCCGTTCTCCTCTCAGGATCTTGGGCACGCACGCACATGTGCTTGGCCTGAGTTTAAGCAACCGGGTCTGGGACTCGAACTGTGGTTGATTACATGGGAGTCCAGCAACATAGCCACATAGCCATTATACCAACTGCTGGTCGCACACTTTTTTTTTTTTTTCTTTCCTATTCTGTATCATCCTCAATTGTCATTGCTTATTTTAGCTCATGTCATTTCTTCCACTGAATTACTTTTCATTTCACTGAACTTTTATCCTGATATGTTTATAAAGTGCTCTTAAAAAGTGAATGGCTAATCTGTTTCATGAATAAACACCTTTGTTTTGCCCTCCCATTAGATTGGAGTTAGATTTTAAAGTACCTTTTTCCTCCTGAGAATTTGAAGACTTTTATGTCCTTTTTTTTTTTTTTTTTTTTTTTTCTGTATCCTGTGGTGTTAGGACAGTGGGACAGTGGATGGCTGACTATATACTGTGTTCTCTGTGAATAACTTTCTGTCATTCTTAGAAAGTGTTTCAGGTTTTCACTTTCAGTTTCCAGAATTTACTGAACTTATTGTACGTCCATGTGGACAATCCTCATTAAGCCTTCTTTCCACTCAACAAGTCACTTAAATTAAATAATTGTTTCTTCATTTCCAAACACTCTTAATTTCTTTTATTATTTCTTCCCCTCATTTGTTTCTGTTCCTCTCCATTTAGAATCTCATTAGATGGATGGTAGACTACTTCATTATTTCCTTGCATACCTCTCATTTTCTGTCTCAATTTATGTGTCTTCTTTTACTGCATGGACAGACCAAACCATTTCCCTTCCCATTAGACCACCTGAAAACATCACTGCTCCACAGTCGAATGTAGTTTGGGTTGTTCTTGTATTCTCTTTGGTACTTTCCATTGTACTCTCTTCTTTATTTTTACATTTGTAATAACTCCTATCATACATCGGATTAAGATTTTGCTCTACAATCCATGAAATGAATATTTGATGATTGTGGTCCTCTCTTGAGTATACTCTTTTCTATTACTTGCATTTCTTTATTTATTTTCTAATTTTTAGATTTTTTTCATACAGTGAATGTGCTTGCTGGAGAAAGATTGGGGGTGGGGGATGAGGGAATCATGCCCCAAGGAGAATGGCCATGCCACAATCCCTTCTCTTCCATTCTTTTCTCAGGATTTTGAGCATGCAGGCACATGTTCCCAGTGTGTTTTTAAGCTATGAGGTCCGGAACTTTAATCATGGAGCCAGCTATATGATATCTAGTGCCTTAACCACCATGCCACCTGCTGGATCTACTATTTGCATTAAAAAAATTATTGGAGAGCTCGATTATTGGATGGAGTAATGGGTATGTCACTGGACTCCCACATGGCCAACCATGTTTCAAGTATCGGACATAGTGGTTTCCAACTCATGCTGAGTGCATGTGTATGCATGCCCAAAACCCTGAGAAGAGAATGGAGGAGAAGGGATGTTAGCATGACTATCCCCCCTGGTGAGTGATTTCTCACTTTCTGTTTCTCTCCAGTAAGCACATGTGCCCTATAGCAAAAATCTCTTTCTAAAAAACATATATATCATTTATTGGGGTAAGCAAGTAGCAAGGTAGTGAGACCTAGCAGCTTGCTTTCTCACTTTCCCTCTCTGTCTCTCTCAAATTAAAAAATAATAGTAATGAATGAAAATGAATACATGATTTTTAAATATATATATATAACATATATATATATATATATATATTATTTCTTCCATGAGAAAGAGAGATAGGGATGCCCCAATAGGATATTCATACTGCAGTCCACCCATACCCCCAACCAGCCTGCATCAAAAGCACACACATTCAGGATGTACAGGGAGGCCTTAGGATACAAACCTGGGACCTTCCCTGTGGATTCAGTTGGGTTATTGTGTGCTCCTGTCTGGCTCCTATTTGAATTTTTAGCACTGAAGATGCCCTACTTTGTAAACCATGGAAATAAAAATGAACTGAGGTTCAATTAAAATAATTTAGGAAAAATATCCAGATGATTTGTATATACATATTTCTGTCGGACTTCTCTTATTTTTTACACTTGTGAACTTGAGATGTTGCTGTGTGTTTGTTTGATTCTTTTATGTGTGTTGAAATCGTCTCTTTACATTTGCTGACTCAGGTCTGAGCATTTCAGGAACTAAGCTCATACAGTTTCCATTTAGTTTATTAGCTATAATCTAATCTGTTTTTCTTTAAAATTGATCTCATCTTCTACTGTCTGCCTTCCAAATGTTTGAAAATTCTTCTTTGTATTGCTTCCCATTTTGTGACTGTTTGGGTTTCATACTTAAAATAAGTTTTCACCATTACAGTGCAACTTGAGGATAATACGGAGGCAGTTTTTGTTTTGGGGCCAGGATTAGGTAAAGTAAGTAAGGTAAGTAAAACAGAATCATGCATGACTAGATCTATTTTCCTTATTTAAAATGAAATGTTCATTATGTATCACTTTTGGTTATTTAAAATATGGTGCTAGAGAATTTTATTATTTTAAGGTTTTCTTGTTTTTGTTTTGTTTGTTTTTGTTTTTGCCATAGAACATGTGCACTTGCCGGAGACAGTGAGAGAGAAAGTAAGAAATCACCCTCAGGGAGATGGCCACACCACAATCCCTTCTCCTCCATTTTCTTCCTGGGATTTTGGGCCTACATAAATACGTGCCCAGCATGACTTTATGTTGTCAGGTCTGGGACTTGAACCACCATCAATCATGTGGGAGTCCAACACTTTATCCTTTATGCATCCTGCTGGCCCCCATTAAGGAATTTTAAAAATATATTAATTATCTTGATTACTGAGATTTTGCTACCTTCTACAACTTTACGTCTTTATGCACACCTCATTTGCCTGACTTATGCTTGGTCCAGATGTGCTAGCATGAACTATAAAGTAGGAGATTATTCGATGGAAAAGGAACTACTGCAGAATGGATATTTCAGGGGGTTTCAGTGGGTGGGACATGGGTTATAGAAAATCTGTTCTGCAGCTGTTAAACTTTTATTTTTGCTTCCAGAATACCTGGTCTAGAGAACAGAGGTTACCTTCGCATTTCTATAAATGAAATTCCTATAAATAGCAATATAGAAGTGGGTCACTGTTTCCTATCGTGGCTATAATGTGAAAGACACATGCCAGACACTTCTGGGATTGTGAATCTGCACAGTTCTCAAGCCTAAATACTCTCCATTTGCCAGAGCAGATCTGCCTTGCCCCCCTGGTTAATGAGTGAGTTACAGTCCCAGCACTTCCTTAGTATCCCTACTCAGGTTGTATTCAGACAATCAGAAGCACAAATGTATGTTAAAACAAGGGAGAGGGGACGGCAGGTGGCATAATGGTTAAGGGTGCTGGATTCCACGTGGCCGATAGCAGCTTGAGTCCCAGACCTGTCAACTTGCTTCCCCTTTCTCTCTCTCTGTTCAAATGAAATAAATAATCATAAAAGATTAAATTAAATATATATATATTAGAAAGGGAGTTTGGATATTCATTACCTTTCATTTCTTCTTTCTAGATCAATTAAAAGCAATTGGTGTATTTCCTCCTTCCACGTAGTTTACCTTATAGCAGTAGCTCTCTTTCTATATTTGTGCAACCTCCCCCTCCCAGATATCCTGTCAGGCCTGAATTTGACAAGTGGATCCTTCTGTCCTTCACTCCACGATGCTCCAGTATCCTCTATTCCTTTCACTTAAATGCACCTCAACTATTATCTTGAGTGTGACAATAAAATGATTGATGATATTGAGGTCTAATATACTATTATTTGTATCAAGCTTCTAGAAACTTGAATTTAACTCCTATGAAACTAAATTTTTTATTTATTTTTTCTTGGAGAGGTTTTTGCTATAGGGCACGTGCGCTCACCAGACAGACAGAGAGAGACAGAGACAGAAAACGAGAAATCACCCCCCAGGGGGGGATGGCCACGCGGCAATCCCTTCTCCTCCATTCTCCTCTCGGGATCTTGGGCACACATGCACACATGACCGGTGTGAGTTTAAGCCACCGGGTCTGGGACTTGAATCGCAATCAGCTACATGGGAGTCCAGCACCATAGCCATTACACTAACTGCTGGTCCCCTGAAACTAAATTGAAAAGAAAGTTCATCATGTCGTTCTGCTTGATACCCCCTTCCTGGTTCCTTCACATCTCATGATGAAATGTAATGGCCACAGCATTTCTTCCCATGTTGAATTTCACTTTTATCCATTTCCTGTTACGCGAGGGCATATGGTAAGTTAAGCTACAAACAGAAAACTTTAATTCATGTCCATTATTTGATAGTAGAACAATGATAGTAATGTGACTATATGTCATCGTCACATTACAGTTACTTAATTTGAAATTTTAAATCTTACTTCAGCTTCATTATCTATCAGATGTGTTAAATACCGTAGAGGCCAGAAGTAACCATGCACGTTTACAGCTACATCCAATTTTGAACATAAAAATACCAAAGGGTTTAACTTAAAGACATTTCATGAAAAAATATTCCCAAATCAACTTAATATCCCTCAACTTATCCTAAGAGGTCTCACGTGTACCAGGTAATGCCTCAAAGATTCAGAGACCTATAAGGTCCAAGAGCCTGAAAAAAATCCCTGAGTATAATCGTGAAGGTGGTGAGTCAAGTTGTTCAGGACACCTGGATACTCGTTGATGCACAATTTATCCGAGCATCTTTAAAATGTTTCACTTAATGAGGCATATTATAAGAAGAAAAATGACCAGGAAATTTATGATGTCTTTGGAAAAGGTAGCAATCCAATTTATACATTCCATCTTCCAACCATCTGGAGCGGCCAGATTGGCAGGGTTTCTCGTCAGCATTCTGTATATTATCCATGCTTCACAAAGCAAGAAAGGGAGTCACTCAGCACTCTCAACTGCCTCAAATGATGGACTCCTTTACTGTATTCATAACTAGTTTGCAATATTTTCTTAAAAATGATTCTTTGCTATTAGACTTCATTCAAGAGAAGAGTTAGGGATTAACTGCATAAATAGCCTTTATTATGAATAATACCAAAGATTCAAACATGAAAGACTCCCCCATTAGACCTAAGGGTGCATTCTATTTTCCTCTTCAAACCCCTTGCCACCTAGGGCTAAATTATGATGGTGATGATATGACAGTCTAGTGAAATCCACTGATTTAGGATGTATTCATGGTATGGTGCCTTCATTTTCTGTGTTGAAGCAATATAGTGAAATGTGTGAGGAAGGCAGAATAGGGGAAGAAGTGGAATAACAATAAATAACAAATACTGTACTCTTTTCATTAAATAATATACATATATGTATATATACCTGAGTAGTTTTCTAACTTGTTCACTATGCGTATTTTTGACAAAGCGAGAGTTTACTTAACTGTAATTGGATTCTCACTCAAATGCAACTAGTGTACTATCGTCTTCAACGTTATTCTTCTATTTATATTATAGGTCATGATATTTCTAAAGCAAAGTCTGTGATGTTGTGATGCAACTAGCAGAAACATGAAGATGGACTCACTTTATTTCAAAATAAGTAAGTACAAAACAACATGTAGGGACCAGCAGTTAGCGTAATGGCTATGTTGCTGGACTCCCATGTGGTTGACTGTGGTTCGAGTCCCAGACCTGGTGGCTTAAACTCACATCGGGCGCGTGAGCGTGCATGCCCAGGTTCCTGGGAGGAGAAGGTATTGTGGCATGGCCATCCCCTGTGGGGGGTGATTTCTTGCTTTCTGTCTCTCTGTCTCTCTCTGTCCTTCTGGTGAGCACACACACCCTATAGCTAAAAACCTCTCAAAAAAAAGAAGAAAAAAAAAACATGTAAATTAAAGAGTTGCTTTTCAAAGTGTAAGAGTATCCAAAGACTTTCTAAGCCAAGAAGTTGCAAGATAGAGCTTAATGTTTGCTGATAGAAACCTTCAACTTTGGGATTTTCCATAGGCTTCCAATTTTGTGTTTTAATAATGAAAACCAACTTATTAAGTTAGTTCTCTAATGGGAATGAATCTATATCGACTGGTATGAAGAAATGAAAAACTCAAAGCTAAAAATGTAATGCTTATTAAGAAAGAGGGAGATATTAAGAATTTTTTGTATCTCAGAAAATAAACCCTATTAATAGACATGTTAAGAACTCATCAGTCAATGAAGCTGAACTGAAGTTTTAATGAGAACCGATAAAATCAAACTAGAGATCTGTTTTAGGAATGTAAAAATGTAATAACAAGAAAAAGCATATAGGGCCTGGTCTCTGAGAAGCAGACTGCACAAGGAGAGCGCAAAACTTTCATGGAAAATACATAATGTGAAAACGTGATCCATGAATTTCAAAATGTCTTGTACCAAAATAAACTCATATTTTAATTCCATCTTCTACAAACTTTTTGAAGTTTTTTTTTTTCATAAGAAATTTTAAACACTAAACTGATATACAAGAAACCAGAAAGCAATAAGTAGATATATTTCTGGTTTGGGAACCAGCAATTAGCGTAATGGCTATGTCGTTGGACTCCCACGTAGTCGACCATGGTTCGTGTCCCGGACCCGGTGGTTTAAAACTCACACCGGGCACATGTGCGTGCATGCCCAAGATCCCAAGAGGAGAATGGAGGAGAAGGGATTGCGGTGTGACATCCCCCCTGGGGGTGATTTCTCGCTTTCTGTCTCTATGTCTCTCTCTGGCTGGCGAGCGCATGCACCCTATAGTGAAAACCTCTCCAAAAAAAAAAGAAAAACAAGATATATTTCTGGTTTAACATTCAAACTCGGTAACATAGTTCTGTCTTGTGTTTTGTGTTTGTTTGTTTGCTTTTTGTTCTTTTTTTTTTTTTTTTCTGTTTGTTTTGCCACCAGTAAGAAACAGAGACAGTGAGAGAGGGAAAGTGAGAAATCACACCTTGAGTGGATGGTCATGCTCCTCCATTCTCTTCTCAGGTTTTTGGACACACATGCACAGGTGCCTGGCATGATTTTCAAGCCACCAGGTCTGGGATTTGAACCACCAAGTCGTCCATGTGGAATTAAGGCCAAGTGCCTTAATCACCATACCATCAGCTGGCCTTTTGTGTTGTTTTTAATGTTAAAAAGCTCAATTTATGTTTATTGACATTTTAGCTGAAACTGTCCTTGAATATTATTCTGGATATGGAAGAAATCATTTAGATTGGTTTTAATATTTCCAAGTCAAAAAGCAGAAAACGGAGTCAAGTAAGCAAAGCGTAGAAATCCTCCTTCCAGGTGTCCTAATAGATGATCCCAGAAGATATGGAGGAAATGGTTATTAAGCAATGAGCTGAATTGGGACCAGCAGTTAGCGTAATGGCTATGTCGCTGGACTTTCATGTAGTCGACCGTGGTTCAAGTCCTGGACCCAGTGGCTTAAACTCAAGCCAGACGCGTGTACATGCGTGCTCAAGATTCCGAGAGGAGAATGGAGGAGAAGGGAATGTGGCGTGGGCCATCCCCCCCGAGGGGTGATTTCTCATTTTCTGTCTCTCTGTCTGTCTGGTGAGCGCACGTGCCCTATAGCAAAAACCTCTAAAAAAAAAAAAAAAAAAAGAGCGAAGCCTGGCATCAGTTTTAAATGTACCCAATTTCAAATAATATTTAGATTGAAAGCTCAATGAAAGCATAGGTGAACTGAAGTAACAAAGAACCTAAAAGTTTAGCAGGAAGTAAATCATTTTAAAGCAGGAAGTGACATATATATATGATATATATGTATATTATGACTATACACACACACACACGGATTATTATTTTTAGAACGTTCTGTACATTACAGTATATGGTCACAGAAATGTTGCTTATATAAAGGAAGATGTATAAAATTTGTGTTAAAAGAAAGAGTACCCTTTCCTGTCCACATCTCCAAACATAGTCTCTATTCTGCCACCTTTTCTTTTTTATAAACATTTCATACCAATTGACTTTCATTTTCCTTCCTGGAGGTTATCATATTTTCAGGGCACATCTGCCTACAGCCAAGAATCATCTCTTTTTTTCTTTCATGTACTCTGCATGGGATCAGGAGTCAGAGATTTTAATGTCCAAACGTAAGGCATCTTGTTTTACAGAGAAAAATCTTCTAAAATACTTGTAAAACCTTGCTTGTGTCTGTGTGTGTGTGTGTGTGTGTGTGTGTGTGCATGTGTGATTTATGTTTTGATGTTTCCTCTGATTCCCCCAGGATAATAAGGTCTGAACAGAAGCACCTCTTACTTGCCTTTTATCATCAGCACCATAAACCAAAGTACTTTTCACATTACTGTCATTCATAAATGTTTATTGGACTAAAAACATGATGGGATATTCATTAATAAATAAAAGGAAGACAGAAATTTTTTCAGAACCAAATTGAAAAATCAAAATCAAAGAGATACATGGTATGAATGAGTGAGAAAAGAATCCATGTTCATCATTAAAAAATCTAAGTTCGTATTCCAGGTGCTTCCATCCTCTGGTCTACTGTCTAAGGACATTCTGTGATGTTTCCATTCTGGATTATGTTTAAAGAGAAACTCTTAACAAAGAAATGCTAAATAACCCTCACTACTAGGATGAAAAATATGGGGCAGTAAGGAGAAAACTCAAAATAAAAACAGGAGAACAAGTTGCAAGTGTGGCCACAGAGTCATGAAAACAAAGATCAGCTGTGATCTTCAGTGGTTAATAACAGGAGGAGGAGTTTGTTTATTTTTAAATTTTTCCCCCCACACACAATGAAGCATTTTAATCTAAGACATAAAAATGTTCTGACATCAGACTCAGACCTTTTCTTTCTTCTGATTTTTAAAATTTTATTATTTTTTTGAATTCATGGTTCAATTGAACATGTTTGTGTTGAATGTATCTATAATGGGACATGCTAATTTACAAGGATGGTCCTAAGTAGAGTTCTGTGAGTTCACCCAAGGCCTAAGAATAATACATGGAAAAGCTGGAACCACATATTGGCACCCCAAGGTGAAATGATGAGTAAACTAGAGCAGAACGGGTGACTCACTGAAAAGGAGAGTCCTAAGTGGGAAGCAAAGAGAATACATGTCACCCAAATGAAGCGGACAGGAACAAGGAGAGTGGAGAAGGGAGAGATAGTGCCTGTGGTCCAAATTATTTGACTAATGAGTTATCTAACTGTGGGTTTACAAGATCACATATTTTTCTAAAAAGAATCAATTTTCATAGACTGGTAATATCTAGCATCGTCTTTGGAAGGAGTCTGATGTCTTTTGCTTGGACTACAAGGGCTTCTGCTAAGTGAATGGCTGTAATACTGCTTGCTTTCTGTTTCTGTACACTATATATAATATTTTTTACAATCAATCACCATATGTCATTACAGCAGGCAGAATGAGTTTTCCCAAAATAAATACACTGTAAATTAGTTGAGTTAAAGATATTATATATGTTAGCAACAGATTATTTTTCCATTTTTGTTTCCCTTAAATGTTTTCTTTCTTTTTCCCCTTGACTCCCTGCCTCTCATCCTCCCCCATTTTCACCCTCCTCCCACACTGTCTCTAATATCCATAACTATTCTCCATGCTTTTATCTTCCAATCTCTTACTTTCTGCTGTAGAGTGCAGACATTCGGTGTATATCGAATTGGGACATACAATGTCTCTCTTTTTTGCTTTGCTTAGCAGTACACCTTGCAAATGTTCCTTCTTTGCTTCCTAGGTGCACAATGATATTAAAGGCAACCACTTTCTAGCAACCACTTTATAACACCACTTTAGAATATAGTTTTAAGAGTGCCAGCTTTAAAATCCAAGAGGCTTCAGACAGACTTCTGACGCTACATGTAAAATATGGCAGTGATCATCACCTTAATTGCCTCATAAAAAATGGTACTATATATGTATAATTTTTTTAAAAATTCCTACAGAGTGTGTGTCCTTACCAGAGAGAGACAGAAAGAAAGGGAGAAAAATGGGAAAACACCCCTCCGTGGAGGTTGGCCATGGCTCAATCTTTTCTTTGTTTCTCTCTTCAGAATTTTGGGCATGCATACACAGCTGCTGTGTTTTTTCAGGTCTGGGACTTGAACCATGTGGTTGGTCACATGGGACTCAGCTATCATAACCACCATGCCACTGGCTGGCATAGTACATGTTTTATGGAGCTATCATGAAGAAGGTACTTGATGGATGAGCAATTGTGAAGTTTAATTCTTATGTGAACATTATTATTAGTAATTTTATTCAAATATTAAGGAGGCTCCTAGATGATGACAAAATTTAAACCACAGCATAATTAACAGATATTTTCTAAGTGTAACGGGACATAAAAATTTTATACAAAAATGCTGAACAATGTGTCTATTTTCACAGAAATGTAGTGCCTTTAAATTGGTCATTATGAATAGGTAAGTACACTAAACTACATTTAGGGTGATAGTTTTCTGCCCTCGAGGATTTGAAACCCTTAGCTATGACCT
This sequence comes from Tupaia belangeri chinensis, assembly GCF_000334495.1. NCBI lineage: Eukaryota > Metazoa > Chordata > Mammalia > Scandentia > Tupaiidae > Tupaia > Tupaia belangeri. Next base: position 1,358,595 of record NW_006205986.1, read on the forward strand.
TTCCACATAAAGGAAGAGGTTTATCTTAGGAACAATCGATGTAGGACTTCTTTCAACAGCACATGATGAGCACTTACGTTGTGAACCATGAAATCACATCTCATCGTATTATCCGAATGCGTAAAATAGGGAGTTAGAGGAAGAGTGATAAAGTTGTGGAAGAATTGGTAAAACCAAAATCGAAATAGTTAAGTAGAAAAGGAGTTGTAAAATAGATGTGGAGAGATCAGGAACAACATAGCCAACAAAGGAAGTGTCAAGGAATGGGTGTGTATTGAATTTAAGATCATGCAATTATAGAAACTCAATAAGAGCAGAAGGAATGAAATTATTCAGGAATGTGAGATGAACGAAATAAAATAAAAAGGACAATTTTACTTGACAATATATTAGAAACAACCAAAGGAGATGTACGACTTCCGGAATGAATGCATGAGATCAACAGGCATACTCTCCCTAGCAAAGCAGCAATTTATCTGGTGAAAATTATTTTTAAAAAATTATTTAAAGTTTCTGGGAACTGTTCTAATAACACACAGTAAACATAGAAACAATTACTCAAGAAAATCTATAAACTCTCAATAAGAACACCCAAATACATTAAACATAACCTACAACACACTCCTTCCTCTGACTCCCTTTACTCATGTACTTTTGTGTGGGCTTTATGAGAATCAGCATGATATTTTTTATATTTGGTACCTCCTGTTTTCCCTCAGTGCCTAATGTAGTGCTGAACCCTTGGTACACATAAATAATGTGTGCTGAACAAAAAATAAGTATAAGAGTTCTGGAATTCCAAGTTTGAAAACAGCCTGACATTTCCATGGGTAACACAGGCTTTAAATTTTTGATAAGCAAATGAAACAGCAATCTTAAATAACATTGCTCAAAAGTAAAGAAAATAGAAGTTCCAATGTTATCTTCTATTTACCTCTTACTTTATTAAAAGTCATTTAATAGAAAGAAAAGATAAAGACTTCATAAAATTAAAAAACTTTGTGCATCAAAGTACATTATCAAGAAAGTATAAAAGACAACCTACAGACACAGAAAACATTTGGAAATCACGTACTTGATAAGGGGTTAGTATTGTGGATTTGTAATAACTCCGACAACTCAACAATAAAGCCACAACCTGATTTAAAAATTCAAAGGGCCTTACTATGCCTTGAATAATGATTTGTTCCCAAAAGATTTTTGTTTTTCAATTTGGTTTCCACTGTTATGAAATATAAGAATGAGGCCTAGTAGGCAGTGATTGGATCATGCAGGCAACACGCATGAATATATTAGTAATGTCTGGGAGAGTCAGTGAGCTCTAACTCTCTTGAAACAGTTAGTTCTCACAAGAGTGATTGTTTTAAAAGAGCTACCTGCAGTTCTCTTTCTCTCTGCATGAGCCCACCATCTTCTCCACTTCTTTCAGTCATATTCTATCTCTGCAGAATCATGAGTGTTTAAAAGCCTGTTTCTTTATAAATTACCAAATCTTGGGTATTACTGTTAGCAACACAATAACAAACTAAGACTGACTTGAATAGACTTCTTTTTTTTTTTTTTTTTTGGGAGATTTTCACTGGAGGGGGGGGGCG
>NW_006205986.1:1360937-1372676 GCF_000334495.1 Tupaia belangeri chinensis
AGGGGGGGATGGTCACGCCGCAATCCCTTCTCCTCCATTCTCCTCTCGGGATCTTGGGCACGCACGCACACGCGCCCGGCGTGAGTTTTAAGCCACCGGGTCCAGGACGTGAACCGCGGTTGACTACATGGGAGTCCAGCGACATAGCCATTACGCTAACTGCTGGTTCCCATAGACTTCTTTTTCAAAGAAAGTCTTTTTCATTTCACCAATGACCAATAAGAACATGAGAAGATGTGTAATATCACTAATCATTAGGGAAATGCAAATCAAAACCAAAATGAGATATTTTTTAATATCTACCAGGATGGTCTAAAGAAACATAATGATGATATTAAGCATTGGCAAGAATATGGAGAAATTGGGACTTTGGTGCATTATTAGTAGAAATGTGAAATGGTGCAGCCTCTATGAGGAAACCATTAGGCAGTTATTTAAAAAGTAAAATGTAAAATTACCATGTAGACAGCAATTCTACTCCTTGTTATACACCCAAAGAAGTAGAAAATAAGTACTTTAAAAGATATTTTTATATCAGTGCCCACTACAGCATTATCATAATTGCCAAAGGTAGAAGCAACCCAAGTGCCCTTTTAGAGATGAATGGATAAACAAATTACAGCATATATAATATACCTATAATGGAATATCATCCTGCCTTTAAAAAGGAAATTCTAATGCATGCTATACCCAAATTAGCCTTATAAACATTATGCTACATGAAATATACCATACATAAAAGGGAAAAAAAGCATATGATTCAATTTTTATGAAATATCTAAAGTAGGCAAATCAGAGATACAGGAAGTAGACTAGAGATTACTAGAGACTGGAGAGAGGGAAGAATGGAAAGTCATTCCATAAATCTTTAGAGTTTCTGTATGATGTGACAAAAAGTTTCAGAAATGGCTGGAAATTATGGTTGGACAACATTGTGAATGTAAGTAATGCCACTGAATTGCACACTTAAATATAAATAGAATGATACATTTACTTATGTATTTTTTTACTACAACTTAAACATTTCAGTAGGGGAGTATACCCAAAAGCATTGAATTGTACACTTTAAATGGGTGAATTATATGCTATGTAAATTTTATTTCTAAGTAGATTTTTAAAAAGTGATTTAAAAGCAGCCCAGATACTCCATATAAAGGAATCTTTATTGAAGGTCCTTTTAAAAAGATGAGGAATACTTCAGTGGGTGGAACTTCAAGGACAGAGGCATGCTAAGAGCTTGAAAATGATTCTTATGGGTGTAGTCTCCTTCAGGGTAACTATACCCAGTTATGTGAATCATTGCCTGTAGCGATGAACTGTGCCTGGGTGTGGACATGTAGATTGCTGAATTTTTCATTGTGTTTTTCTCCTTCATGTGTTTTGTGTTTAGTGTATTTCTCTCACTGGACAGTATATTCCTTGAGGTCAGGTCTTTGCATCTAGGGTGGAAAAATTAAGAAAACACATGGCTGGCCAGATTCAGATTTCTCACATTTCAGACAGAGGATCCCATCTTATGTGTGATAGTGACAAGGTGCCTTCCTCGGTTTCTGCATGGCTCTGGCCAAGCAAAAATAATATATAAGTCCAGTCCCAGTTAGCCTGGGTTCGGGGCAGCTTGCATAAAACAAATGTACTGTTAATTCTGAAATAATTCAATACAGTGACGATGCTAAGAGCACTATGGCTAGTGTGCTCACTAACCACAGCAGCTCTTCTCATTAATAGTTACCAGTGGTCTCTGAAGTGTTAGAGAAATGAAGTCATGAAGAGCCCAAGTTGTTGTTTTTTTTATTTATTTTTATTCATACATTAAATCGCTAGACATCATTTATATTGTGAAGAGACTTTACCCAGCATGGTTTATGCCTCAGTCCAGCCCAGTTGAGAGACTATTACATACATCCTCATCAACAGATAATAAACCTTTTCTGTGTCCCACGAGTGTCTTACCTTCCATTTTCCCCCCAAATTTCCTTTCCTATGCTCTTCCCCTCCCAAACTCTCTTTCCACTTTGTCTCTAGCCCAGGTTTTATTGCCTATTAGAGATCACACAAATTACCAAATCTCTAAGTGACAGACATTTCTTTTGCCTAGAATATCTCGTGGCTTCATTGTCATTTTGAATAAATTTATGCACATGTATTTTAGACACAAATTTTGTCCCCTGGTAATGTAAATACTACAGCCCCTTTAACAGGGTTCTGTGAAGGGAATAAATGATTATCTTAAAAGTCCAAAAGTACTGTTGACAACAGAAAATAAAAACTTTTGTTATATCTGTTCAACAGGTATCAACACATTCCTTAATCAATATGTGGTTAGGAAATATATAACATAATGGTTATAAATAATTTTGTAAATATTCGGCATCATGGGGACCAGCAGTTAGCATAATGGCTATGTCGCTGGACACCCATGTAGTCGACCATGGTTCAAGTCCTGGACCCAGTGGCTTAAACTCATGCCAGGCATGTGTGCATGCATGCCCAAGATCCCAAGAGGAGAAGGGATTGCAGCATGGCCATCCCCCTCTGGGGGGGCTGATTTCTCGCTTTCTATCTCTCTGTCTCTCTCTGGCGAGTGCATGCGCCCTATAGCAAAACAACCTCTTCCCCCCAAAAAGAAAAATTTGGCATTATGTAGCACACTTTGAATTAAATTATGAAAAAATGATGTAAATATAAGGCATGCATCCTCAAATAGACATTTCACTACATCGGACTGCAAATGACCTGATTAGTACTGCTTTAGTAATCAGTGCAGAGATGTGCATGCTTAGGGAAGTCACCACTACAGTCACTCTCAAACACAGTCCAGGTAGAGGAACAGTTCTTTACCTATAAGGCTCCCCTCGACAGTCATCAGCTCTCACAGGGAAGTAAACCACAAAAAGGAAGCTAAGAACCTCTTTTCCATGTGAGGGCAGGGTAGGGTGAAGTGGTTGTGCAGACAGGACTTCAAGAAGTTGGAGAGCCCAACCAGATGACATAAAGGCTGAGACCGACCGAAATAGGGCAGTTTGCAACTACAGAGACTGCCACAGCTCCAGCTTTGATGAACTGCCTGGCTCAGGGGTACACTTCAGAACACATCTGATGATGAGAGGCAACATTTAAACATGGTAGGACATTTAGAAGAGAAATAGGCAAAGCATTAATGGGACAAAGAAATGTGATATTATCTGTCAAAGATAATTTTATACTCTCATCAGCTGGACTAGGGAGAAATGTTCACATGTTGAAATATTCACTTTGTAAGCTAAATAACATGATTGAATGTAGAAAAGAAAATGAAATAAAAAAAATAAACAGGGTAGGAAGAGAAGAGAAAGAACCCATTCTATCTCAGGAATGGTAAAGAGAGAGTGGAATTCTGACTACAAAATTAATATTTTAGTACTGGGAATGCTTAAGGAGTCTCTTCAAGATCATTGCTTGACACCTACAGTAGCAGTTTGTGAAAGGAAACACTTCCCTTCATATTAGGTTTGCAAGATGATTCTCAACTATGGGTGATCTTTGCCCCCCAGGGACTATTTGGCAATGGCCAGAGACATTGTTGATTGTCACATCAAGGGAGGGGTATTGTCTGCTATTGGCATCTTCCATGGAGGTCAGAGATGTTGCTAAATATCCCATTTCACACATGGCGACCCCCTCATAACAAAGAATTACCCAACTCAGAATGCCATTAGGCTGAGACTGAGAAACTCTGGTTTAGAATCATGTGATGGAAGGTTCACAATACCTTGTCTTGTTAGACAAACAAGAAAATCAAGAATCAAAGAGGCTGGGTAACTGATGCCGAAACTCACATCTTGGTTGGGACCAGCAGTTGACGTAATGGCTATGTCGCTGGACTCCCATGTAGTTTACCACGGTTCAAGTCCAGGACCCAGTGGCTTGAAACTCACACTGAGCGCGTTTGCGTGCATGCCCAAGATCCCGTGAGGAGAATGGAGGAGAAGGGATTGTGATGTGGTCAGTCCCCCTGGGGGGTGATTTCTCACTTTCTGTCTCTCTCTTTCTGGCGAGTGCACGTGCTCTATAGCAAAAACCTCTGAAAACAAACAAACAAACAAAAACACTCACATCTTGGCCAAATTGAAATGAAAGGCAAAAATCTGTAGTCAGTTCCCAGAAGAAAAGAGTCAATGAGTGGCTAATTTTGATGGTGAAAAAGATGCCAGAGTCAAAAGAATCAGAACATGAGGACTTCAATATAATAGGGGAAAGGAAAAGAAGAGACCCCTTTGAATTAGGAATCACCTCTTTAGGGTAATGGATAAAATCAAATATGCATGAAACTGCTGTAAGCTGTAAAGCGACAACTTACCATCATTCATTATTATCAGTAAGCCCTGCCCAGCGATATTCGTTCTAAGGAGAACCTAACCACAAAACTCCCAGAAATGTGCAAAGAGAAACAGGGGCTCAAAGCCAATTAAGATATGTTCAAAGCAATGCTGAAGACGAACTTGCCCAGTGTCAAAATTTTGCTTATGGCTAATTCTTTGAAAAAAGATCAAATAAACTATTGCCTCATTCTAGTCAAATGCCAATTCTTGATTGAATCTGAAGTAAGCAGAGGCTTGCTATTTTCACAAAGGGAAGAATTTAATTATTTTGTTCTTCCTGCCTCTGAATCACATTTCTTTGCCAGAAAAAAAAAATAAAAATACTGATGTGTACTCTTCTAGATTAAAAAGAAAAATGATCACAAATTACATTGACTTGCTTCTGTCTTCTTTCAAGTTAAACAAGAACAGACATCTGACTTTGCAGAATTTTCAGAGCATTTATAGTAGTTTAGATTTTAAGATCTTGCTTGGTTTTGTCTCATCTCCTCTGATACTACTGTGACAGAAGTTATCGCTCCCTTCAGTAAGTTTAAAATCTATTAAATTTGATCTTTTCAATTAGTTCCACTCATACTCTCACAGAAGCATTCCCAAAGGAAACAATGAAATAAGAAGTTCATAATGGGTAGAAAGAAATAAAAGTAAAAAATGCAAGTGGGAAAGAATTTGGCATTTTGGTAAAAAACATGTATTTTGAGATGATTTTTCTCCCATAATAGTTTGAATTTAAAAAAAAAAAAAGACAGATTCAGGATGAGTGTCCATCTTGTGTGAGAGAAAAAGAATGATAGAAGGTTTTATATGCTAGTCTTTAGAGATGGCCTCAATAATAAAAGATGGCAAAACCTAGATTTTTTTAAAAAAGTTAGATCGAAAGATCCCAAATGAGAGAACTTTGATCATTTTCTGATATCCAGATACTTTTTCATTTTATTTTCAATGGTCTTACTTATTTCTTTCTGTATCAACTGAAATATTTCTTCCCCATTTTTGCTCTTTACCCTTTGAAATATATCTTTGCAGCCCTAGTCTTCCATTAGGCATTGCCTAACAGAATGATGAACTGCCTGTCCTCTTTTAATCTTGCTCTGTAGATCAGTCCCTTCAGTCTTTGAATTATTTTCTTAATCTTCTGAGGATTTAACTGAAAAAAGCTTCATTTCTACAGTGGTTCACTGCAGGTGCTCAGGAAAATACAATGTCAAGTATAGTGACTTATCTGGGGAGACTTCACATAAGCAATAATACTTCAAATATATGTAATCATGTACGACTAACATTCCCTTATCATACATTTATTTATTTTCTTCTGTCATCAACTTGTGAAATACATAGACCAAGAATTAATATGTTCTTTTATCAGTAGTAAAACACAGCTACTAAGCTACTCAAACCATGTATTTTGACTCAAAGTCCAGAGAATTTGGTCCTTTTGACTTGTGGATTTTAACTCTATCTTTCCCCCCACTTGTATTGCCTTCCATGGGTAGAAGCTCAACCCAACAGTAAATTGGGCTATTTCCTATTAGACACATTGCCAAGTGTCAAGATTAGAGATTTTTCCTATTTTACTACCCTAAATCTAAATACGTGGACATACGTAGACTCAAGTTTAGAGACTGTCACTTTCAGAAAGAAATAAAAAAGTCTCACTTACCTCATATAGTTTCCTAATACTCCTGTTTTCACCCATTTTACTTATGTCAGCTAGTGTATTTGGAAAGAGTATCTATGTGAATTCTATTGTCATCATCTTTGAGTCCATTCATTTGAAATATGACTCTAAAATGTGGGCTTAAAAATAATTATAAAGAAGTATTCTTGGGACCAGCAGTTAGTGTAATGGCTATGTCACTGGACTCCCATGTAGCCAACCGTGTTTTGAGTCCTGGCTCTGGTGGCTTAAACTCACACCGGATGTGTGTACATGCATGCCCAAGATCCTGAGAGGAGGATGGAGGAGAAGGGATTGCAGCGTGGCCATCCCCCCTGGGGGGTGATTTCTCGCTTTCTGTCTCTCTGTCTTTCTGGAGAGCGCACGCGCCCTATAGCAAAAACCTCTCCAAAAAAAAAAAAGAAGTATTCTTATGATCAACATAACTTGATTTATTTTACACAGGTATTAGGTTACTGGAGTCTTAAGTTTCTTCTTATTTCCCACCGTACCTGTAACTAGTCGAACAACATGTTTTCAACCTTAGAGATGATTTTAATTCAAAGTCTATTTATCTTGACCATATTTAGTTCAACAGTTTTTCATTCATTTATACATTGTTTAAACACTTATGGGATTAAAGTCTGGATCAAATGCTAGATATATAGAAATTAATCACACATGAGTAAGTGAGGACAGAAAGCTTTAAGGCTACAGTGCATGTTAGGTCTGAACTAGAAAAGACTACTCTTCATGCTGGCCCATAAGTACACTGTCCTCAGCATGCAGAGCCAGTGGGAAACAATAAATACAGAATCTTTACTTTAGAAAGTGATTCAAAGGAACAGGAATAGGGAAAAAGGCAACTATGAAAGTGAGAAAGAAGGAAAAGAATTATGAGTGCCTGGTGTTCTCCAGTAGAGCACACCAATACTAAGATACCCAAACTATGTATTTTGACTCCAAAATACTGAGTCCTGTAGGTTTCCTTGAAAGAGTCAGATGTAACTTCCTTTAGAATTTTCTGCTTAGAGAAATAGCTCTTATGCCACATAGAACAAAGTTGTCCCATAAAGTATCAAATCACTCACATTTTCATATTTGTGCATCAGCAAATGCCAAGATGTTCTGATAGATTTTTGGCTATGTTCTATGAGAACACCTATAGAATAAATATGTATTCTAGACAACTGAGGTAGATGCTGTCAAGGTATTCCTTAACCAAACTGTCTGTGGGGGCAGTGAACTGAGTAAGGAGAGATTGAAATGACAAGAGGTGAGGCATAGGTTATGTTGTCCAATAACTTGGAAGTCCATAGTAGAGACACTCACTCAGCTGGATGACAGCTTACTGGAACTTTATGGAGGGAACCTGAGTGTCAAATATGCAATTGAAGGGCCAGCAAATGGCATGGTGGTTAAGGGCACTGGACTCCCACATGGTCAACCATGGTTTGAGTCCTAAACCTGGTAGCTTGCTTTCTTTCTTTCTCTCTCTCTCTTTCTCTCTCTCTCTCTCTTTCTCTCATTATGTCCTTCTTGGGGCAAATTTAAATAAATAAAGTTAAATAAAATAATTCTTTAAAAAATGCAATTGAACTACATTGCTTGAATAATATCTTTAACCCTTGAGTTTGTGTAAACCAACACATATCACCATCTCTTCTCCACTCCAAAACTCATCCTTTGTCTCAGAATCCTAGATTGTCTTTCTTGTTGATAACAGTTTTTGCTTCTGTAGTGTCCGCTTTTATCCTAGTGACTTTTCTATAACTATCATTCTCCGTTAGGCTCTTTTGAATCACTTCATAGGTTAGCATCTTAGGAAGATGCTAGATCGAAGAGAACACTTCCTGTACTGTTAATCAGAGTTTCTCCATGAGTGAGGTGTAGTGTCCCAAGCTCAGATTCCACATCTGGAAATGTATGCTTATATCATAATGCTTTCAGTGGTAAAAGGGACTAAGATGCAGTAAGTACTTAATACAAGTCAGTTTCATTATGTCCTTACTCTGAGGTTATCAATTCCAAGGCCAACTTTTGGTATTACTTTGCTATGGTTTGCATGTCTCCCTCCAAAATTCATGTGTTGAATTTGGTTTTATAATGTAGTTATTAAAAGGAAACTTTATCTGGAACCAACAGTTAGCGTAATGGCTATGTCGCTGGACTCCCACGTAGTCGACCGCGGTTCGAGTCCCGAACCCGGTGGTTTAAAACTCACGCAGGGCATGTGTGCGTGCGTGCCCAAGATCCCAAGAGGAGAATGAAGGAGAAGGGATTGCAGCGTGACCGTCCACCCTGGGGGGTGATTTCTCACTTTCTGTCTCTTTCTCTCTCTCCGTCTGGCGAGCGCACGCGCCCTATAGCAAAAATCTCTCCAAAAAAAAAAAAAAAAAGAAACTTTATCTGATAACACCATAGAAGAAGGGAGGCAGGATATTGGGAGGCAACTGGCATTTTGGGCCACAATTGATGATTTTATTTTATTTATGACATAGAAATAAGTACATAGGCACATAATGAGGGTCCAGCTCAATTTTTAAAAAAAATTTATTTATTTATTTCAGACACTTTTAAAAAATTAATTTACATTCATTCCCTAAGCATTGCCACAGCATACAAAATGTGATTTCCCACCCAGAATATACTGCATAGTGGCTTAATCATGCATGTTATCGCCAGTAATTTTCCATTTCTACTGATAATTCAGCCTCCAGCCCACGAACTCGAGTGGAGAAGCAAGGGGCAGGCCTTCAGAAGAAGATTCCTCCATGGCTCCTGAGAACTAGTGATTTCAGGGAAAAAAGAAATGGAGATTTTCTACCCAGTATTTTTTTTTTTTTGGAGAGATTTTCACTGTAGGGCGCATGCGCTCGCCAGACAGACAGAGAGAGACATAGAGACAGAAAGCGAGCGCTGGACTCCCACGTAGTCGACCGCGGTTCGAGTCCCGAACCCGGTGGTTTAAAACTCACGCAGGGCATGTGTGCGTGCGTGCCCAAGATCCCAAGAGGAGAATGAAGGAGAAGGGATTGCAGCGTGACCGTCCACCCTGGGGGGTGATTTCTCACTTTCTGTCTCTTTCTCTCTCTCCGTCTGGCGAGCGCACGCGCCCTATAGCAAAAATCTCTCCAAAAAAAAAAAAAAAAAGAAACTTTATCTGATTATTGTGTTGAAAGACGAGGCCTTTAGGAAGTAATTAGGCATCTGGGTCCCAGAGACCAAGTCCTGGTGGGTCTATAAGAAGAGGCTGTGAGACAGAGACTCGTTCTGCTCTGCATCCCTTCCTATCCTCCACTATGTTGTGATGTAGCAAGATAATACTCCCTAGATGTGATCTCTCAACCTTGAGTTTTCTTAAATTACCCTGATTCAGGTATTTCTTTTATTAGTAACATAATAGATTAGGACACACTCCCTTACATTAATCTTTAGAATTAAGTCAAACACATTATTTAATGTTACATGAAGAATAAAACAGTGTGATACATATGTGAACTTTCTTCAACTGGGAAATTGTAGAATTGGAAGGGTTGGTCTCTTTTATCCTCTCACCGTCTTCTCTCTTTTCTGCCAACATTAAAAGGGGCTTAATGAATCAAAGCCTAATCTGTATTATTCACTAATTATCTGCATTAAAATGCTGTTTTGTTGCCATTGTCTGATAGTTTGCACTTTAGGAAAATGTGTCAGTGGCAGCAAAGCAATATGGGAAGAGTAAGTGACATTTTGAGTCATTGGGTGAAATATTTTTTTCAATGTGCTAAGCATTAAGCCTGTGCTATGGCCATACTAAAATGTCAAGCTAAATCAGTAAATAAGGTGAACAATGCAGATAAATGACATCATAGGAACAGCATTTTCAGATAATCTCCTGAATCACTGAATGACGCAATTGATTTTTTTTTTCCTATAGACACAGTGTTTTGTTTTGTATCTTCCCCATTGCAATAATAGGCAAGAAATCCAATTCTGTTTTGGAAGACTTTTATTACTTGAATGCAAAAATCAATCATTCACAGTCAGAAAACGTGGATTCTTGTTCTGCAATATTTTAACCATGGTCTAATCTCTAAACCTCTCTAAAACTCAGTTTCTTCATTTGTTTTCTCAAGATAGGGATAATAAACTTATTATTATTAAATTGCTACTGCATAGCATCTGTACAAGGATCAAGTAGAATAAAGTAAGAAAAAGTGTATTGTAAAAAGAAAAATGCCTTTAACCAGGCACTTTTTTTTTCCTAACAGGTAATTGTCAATGTGTGTGTTATTATCTGTTGGACTTTTGAGGATTTGTACTGTGTTCTATTTACATTTGAATTCTCATTGCCAAGTAAAATGCCTGACACATAGGCAATACTTCTTTTCAATTTAAAAATAATTCTTTATAAGTAATTAAACATGCTTTATTTTGGTTAAAATACTTATTTAATTTCATTTATTATTATAAAAATTATTAAATTTGCCATAGAGTACGTGTGCTCACCAAAGAGCCACCAGGTCTGGGACTTGAACCATAATTAGCCATGTGGGAGTCCAGTGCCTTAACCAACATACCGCCTGCTGGCCCTAAGCATGCTTGCTTAATTGTACATTCTTTACATTGTTTTTTGTTTGTTTGTTTGTTTGTTTTAAGAGAATTTTTTTGCTATAGGGTGCATGTGCTCACCAGGGACACAAAGAGAGAAATAACCCCCCCAGGGAAGATACCACAATCCCTTCTCCTCCATTCTCCTTTGGGATCTTGGGCACACATACACATGTACCCAGCCTGAGTTTTAAGTCACCGGGTCTGGGACTCACTGGGTCTGGGACTTGAACTATGTTCAAATATATGGGAGTCCAATGATATAACCTTCGCACCATCTGCTGGTCCCACTTTTTACAGTTTTTGAATGGAATCAGTCCCATGGGATCATAGTAAGTGCTCAGAGTTGCACATTTTCTTTTTATTATTATTATTATTTTTTTTACATTCAATTACTGTATATTGTCAGCATTCGCCCTGGGGGGTTGGCTCCAGCTAAATTATGATTAGGAGGCTGCTGGTGAGGAAGAGAAAGAGGGCAAGAAAGAAGCAGCCCTTCACCTTGAGAGGACCGGTGAATTAGAAAGAATGAGACAAAGAGACAGAGTAGAAGTGGACACTGGCAGCCTGAGCCTCGGTAGCCCAAGCAACTTGTGTCACAGCTTGAGCCACCCAGAAAACTAGACCTTTTTATTTATAGTACAAGGCGACACTGCATATGTATATTTTATGACATTTTATGGATTTGTTGCTAGGTTACAGACAATAAGAAGCAGGTAACAAATTTATGAATTTAGACATACTGGGCCAGGTGTATTCCTTAGTGATAATCCCATTAAGAGAAAATCCCATTATCTTCTTTTCTAATAGAGAAACTCAGCTACAGGTGTGGGAATGTTACATGAGGCTAGAGAATCTCTTCATAAGGCGTACAACACCACACCCAAAGAAGACTTAAGAATCTTTTAAATGCAAAGCAGAAATTAAACGTTGCTAATTAGAGTCAAAATGTTTCTTAAATTCCATTAAATGTGTCTGTTAAAATGCCCCTAACAATTTCCACCCTTTGCTCTGCCTGCAGTCAGAGTCAAGGAAAAGACAAGTTACAAGGTTCTGCCAGAGCCCAAAGGGACAAGTAGTATTTACTCAGAGCATATCCCCACACCTCAGAGTCTCTCTCTGAGCATT
>NW_006205986.1:1372696-1378047 GCF_000334495.1 Tupaia belangeri chinensis
CCCTACAGTGTATCATTGCAATATATCAAATGAATCTGCCCATCATGAATACCCTGTATATGAGTGCAGTAAAAAATATTACCATACTCATTATTAACAGATAATTTTTCATTTTCGTGTCCCTTAGATTTCTTGCTTCTTTCTCTTTCCCCTTGATTCCCTCTCTCTCTCTCCTCCTCCACTTCCTACCTTTTCACCACACTGTCTCTTGTATCATCAGTTGCTCTCCATGCCTTTAGATCTTTCAATATTTCAGTTTCTGCCATAGAGTACAGATGTTCTGTATATATTGAGTGGGGATATGCAGTGCCTCTCTTTCATAGTCTGGCTTGCTTCTCCTAGCAGTAAATTATCCATGTTCTTCCACTTTCTATCAAATGTCAGGGTCCCATTGATTTTTTATGGCTGAGTAGTAGTCTATAGTGTATATGTGCCACACTTTCTCAATCCATTCATATGTTCATGGGACATTTGGGTCAGTACTATGTCTTAGCAATTGTGAATAATGCTGCATTAAACATAGATGTGCAATGTTTTTCTAACTGGGTAGTGGTGTTTTTTTTAGCCTTTGGGTAATATGTAGGAGTGGAATTGCTGGATCATATAGTTGTTCTACTTGTAGGTCTTTGAAGAACCTCATGTTTTCTTCACAGTGGCCATACTAATTTACACTCCCACTAGCAGAGTAGGAGAGTTCTGTTTTCATCACAACTTCACTAGCACTTACTATTCATTTTTTTTTTTAAATCACAGTCATTCTGGCTGGGGTTAGGTGATATCTCATTGTGCTTTAGATTTTCATTTCCCTTAGCAGATTTTATTTCATACTCATAGAAAAGGATGCCATTGAGGAAAAATGCCTCATCTGAGATCACAACCTGCAAATAGAATAACAAGTACTGTAGCCTGGATTTATCACTAATGCCTACTTTTTATGAGTAACATTCAACTTACTTTATGCACAAAAACTACATAATTATATTTCTTTATCGTATGATTTTAAGTGAATCTCTAATGTTAGTAACCTATTTTTCTGAGATCACAATCTACAGCACAATAAATATTATCTCCTCTCCACCAGATAGCAGCAGACAGGGGTTTTCCCTTAGTTCTTCAAATGCAATGCCCTGCGTTAAAATGAAACTGAAAATAATCTCATTTTTGTAAGTCAATTTTGACTCTTGGGCCCACCCTATTTACTTCTCTTCCTCTTATCAGACCCAGAGCACCTGTGATTATTCTGACACCCTTCAAAGAAAAACCTTAATGTCCTTTCTCTTTCAGGGAACCCGTTTCTTTGCCTGGTAAATTTTCATCATGTGGCCTAGAATCATATTTTGTTTCTTTTTATCACTAGTTTTGCCAAAATAAAGTGGTTAGTATGGTTTTATTATTTGCTGACATCTGTATCCATCCTAGCCTGTGATTTCTTAGAACACAGGGGCCAGGTTTTTTGCATTGTTTTGGTTTCGGTTTTGTTCACTGCTTTGTCATACCATCTCACTGAGAACTTGCAAGAGAAGATATTCAGTTTTGGTTAGATTAATACATCAATTAATCTAACTGCTTATTTCTCTTTTTTAATTTGTCATTTGGTTTTTAATTATCTTGTGATGACATAATTCACCAATTTGTGCCAATAGTATATCTCCTCTACTTTAATCCTCCTTATAAACTGACGAAAGCACCATTACCAATCACACATTTGCAGTGCTTCTACAGTTTTTAATGTGGTTTTTGAATAGTTGTCCAAAGACAATCCTGTGATATAACTTAGTCTGACTTAAAGTGAAATTCAACTTGCTACTAAATCTCTTCATTCTGATTTTTAAAATCATCTGACCTGGGGCCAGCAGGTGGCATGGTGGCTAAAGTTCTGGACTTCCATATAGCTAACTGCAGTGTGAGTCTGGACTCAATGGCTTAAAATCATGCCAAGAGTATGTGTGTGTGTGTGTGTGTGTGTGTGTGTGTGTGCACTCTCTGAGAGAAGAATGGATAAAAGGGATTGTGACATGGCCATACCCTCCAGAGGTGTGATTTCTCGTTTACCCTCTGTGTTTCTTTGGTGAGTGCAAGTGCCCCTTGGCAAAAACCTAAAATAAAATTTAAAAAAGAAGCATCTGACCTTACAAATCATTTCTAAAATATGTAAAGTGTTTCATATTCTTTATTTGACACTCTATATAAACCACACTAAAATGTCTTTCAAAAACCAAAAGGCAGTGTTACATATATAGGGAATTCTTTTTAGACTGGTATAGTTCAGACAAAATATATAGACATCGTTACCTTATCTTCAGCCCTTGCCTTTAACTGGTTAATGAACACAAATGAAAACACAGGTGAATCTGCTTGGTTCTAAGAAGTGACAAGATTTCCCCAGCATTTTGGGACCAGCAGTTAGTGTAATGGCTATGTTGCTGGACTCCCACATAGTCAACCGCAGTTTGAGTCCCGGACCTGGTGGCGTAAACTCGTGCCCAAGATCCAAGAGGAGAATGGAGGAGAAGGGATTGCGGCATGGCCATCTCCCCGGGTGGAGTGTGTGTGTGTGATTTCTCGCTTTCTGTCTTGTCTTTCTCTGTCTGGCGAAAGCATGCACCCTATAGCAAAAATCTCTCCAAAAAAAAAAAAAAAAGATTTCCCCAGCATTTATACATTTGTATAACCAATTACATAAAAGCCTAAATAAAACAAACAAAAATGCAGTCTCCAGTATGTTTTGTGATGAAATTCACTACTTTTATCGAATACACGTTATTAATGAATTATCCATTATATATCTTTAGAAAGGGTAAAGAATGATAGCATTTACTGAGACAAAATTACATCAAAATGAAAAATTCTAAGACAGTCATTTAAGTACAGGCTAGACCTGATTAAATCATGACTGGGCAACCAAAATAAATATCCAGTCATGTATGTGCATGCATGATATGAGTTCTGGTGTAGGAGATCAATTAACCTATGGTACACAAATAAAAGGTCAGCCATTTCTATCTTGTCATAAATAAGGCAGTGACCACCTATTACTCATTAGTAGCTTTGTTGAGGTAAGTATCTACTCTGCTCTTTATGACTTCTTAATGCCAGCAAGATCATTTTTGTTCCAAGGATGTACTTCTTGGTATTTTCCACATTTTCCATCTGTGTATCCTCTCCCCAGGTGATGCCTTTGTTCTTGTTGGCATCTGAGTTAGAGAATACATGGGACTGACCTGTCTTCCACCCAAATAGACCATGGAGACTTGGCCCAGTCTTGAGCTTACCTCCCTTTTCCATGGTGTGGCACTGGGCACACCTCTGACCAAAATCTTGCCTTTTTAAATATACTTTTTTAACCATACATCATATGTACTCAGCAGAGAGAGGGGAAAGTGAGAAGTCACCCCTCCAATGGGGGGATGGTCATACCACAATCCCTCCAATCTCCTCTCAGGATTTTGGGTACATGCGTACAAGCTCCTGGTGTGATTTCCAAGCCACTGGGTCTGGGACTCAAACTGTGATATGCCATGTGAGAATCCAGTGCTGTATCCACCAAGTCACCTGCTGGCCCCATCACATTTTTTAAAAAGAATTGTTTAACTTTTATTTATTTATTTATTTATTTATTCATTCATTCATTCATTCATTTAAATCTGACCACAGAAAGACAGAGTGAGAGAGAGGTAAAATGAGAAAGCAAGCTGCCAGGTTCAGGACTTGAACCACGGTCAGCCATGTGGGAGTCCAACACCCTTAATCACCACGCAACCTGCCAGCCCCAACCAATTTTTAATTCTTTCTTTTGTTGCTCATGATACAAAGGTGCAAACTGCTAAATGTCCCTTAAACTAGTCCCTTTGTCTTCCCTCTCATGCTCCTGGTGGCCTCACTGCTCTCCTTAATTATGCATTCTCTTCTCTAACCTGGTTGACACATCACTGTCAACTTAGCATTTTTCTAAACCTTGCCAAAGACCTTGGAGAAGCAATTTTAAATTTCTCAGAGTGACAAACTTCATCACTTTTAAGGAATAATACTTTGATATACCTCCGTTTCTTTCCTCACCTCACCATTTAGTTTCATAAAAAGTAGTTAACTATGTTCACAGGTCCTTCACAAATACCAAAACAGAAACTTTTCCTGGAGTCTCCTGCACAAATAGGCTTCCTGGTATACACTCTGCAACCATGTCAATACCGCCCTGCAACCTGGAGAATGGGAACAAATGTGTTAAATAAGCTTGCAAGTTGGCAGGTCATTTCCAAATTGCAGAGGCTCTGGATCTATATTTTATGTGCTCACTGAGTGAAAAGTAGCAAATTGAATGGGAATATTTTATTTTGCAGTTTCATTTATGATCATTTGAGGATTAACCCGAATAACTCTAACAACTTGGATTCCTACATAATAGAACCAAAAGAGGCTACTAGAGTAATAAATATTACATTTACACTGTGTCTGCTCTTTAATTTCTTCTTAGGGCCCATCTTTAGGTATCTGCTTTCCAGGAAAAATAGGCCATTGATTATCGGTAGACTGAGAATAATGTCTTTTCCAGCTCTCTAAATATAGTTTCCTAGCAGCCCATAGCCACATTTATTGAATACCTACTACATGTAAGTGACTGTGCTAGATACTTTGATAGGGTATTTTAATTTAATTTTTTGAATCATTTATTTGTCTTCACCTAAAATTGGATCAAAATTTTATTTTCTAATTTATTTAACCAAAGGATGTCACCATCTCTTCCATCTCTCTCTTCCTGTTTGTACACTGTATATTAAAAGTTGTAGTGTTTATCAAGTCTGGCAAATAGCAAGAGTCAATATTAATTACTGGAAATCTGAATGCTGAAAGCTTGATAGCACTTAGAGTTTGCAAGCTCTTGTAAATTATAAATTAGCTTTCAGTTACATGAGCACAGCAGCATACCGATAGGATGTGAGCACCTTTGCGGATGCCAAAGAACCTGTTTAGAGAAGAACTGGGTGATACATTGTGAAGTGTGTACCGATCACTGTAGTTAGGATGGCTGGATTTAAAACCCAATGTTGACATTTATTGGCAGAAGGAACTTATGCAAATTCTTAATCTCTGTGTTGCAATTTTCACGCTTTAAGACCGATGTAATGTAATATCTGTCTCAGAATGCAATGTTTCCAGGTAGGTATAACACACTTGTAAGTCTGTGGTGACATGGGTTGTTTATCTTTAAGAAAAGATAAACCTCAAGAGAGGTTCTACAGGAACGATAAATTACAGTGTCTCCCTGTATCCCTGACCTCTGTTCCCAGAAGTGTTTAGATGGAGAGATTTAGTCAATTAAGCCTTCCCAGTTTCCCTTTCCCTTCCCCTCCCCA
>NW_006205986.1:1378245-1409342 GCF_000334495.1 Tupaia belangeri chinensis
TTTCCCTACCCCTCCCCAGTAATGTGTCCAGGAAGGAGAAACCCATAGGGCTTTTCTTCCACATCAACGTATGAGGTATGAAATGTTCTATTATACATTCTTCAGCATAGTAGCCAATGGCCACCCATGACTTTTAAGCAATTAAAACATGATTATTAGAACTGCAGAACAGAATCTTAAAACTACATTGCATTTAAATGCAAGTGCTCACATTGGGCTAGCAACTCCCATGCTCCACAATGCAGTAGTTTCTCCTTCAATATTTTGCTATTTGTTCTTTGTTGGATTCCTAGAAATATTTTGTAAGCTTCCTTTCTTTATACTTGATTTACATAGCACTTAAAATATTTCTTATGCAGGTGCTTCAAAAAGTTCATGGAAAATGCAATTAAAGTATGAGTTTATTTTGGTGTTGGAATTTCTTTAAATTCATAATTAGGTTCTTTTCAATGCACACTTCCAATGCCCTTTTTGAAGAGTTCTTGGATTTGAAGATTTTAAATAATTCAACTGTGGAAACCTCTTTACTTGGTATTACTTGTTAACCTTCTTAATACATTGGGTTGTCGGAAAAGTCATGATGTGTTTTTCTATGCAAAAATGAGTCCTGACTTCCTCGATCAATATTTTGTAATTATTGTTCTGGATACACTTTCTTCTCAAGACTTTTTTTTTGGGTTAATTCTGAGAAAATATTTTATAATTGATTTGGTCTGAGAAATCATCTATTTTAGACAATTTTTAAATTCATTGTATGACCATAAAAATATCTCAAGATACTTCTATTCCCTTATATCTAATTTTTTATTCTCAGTTCTCATTCTTAATATTGTGTTTTATCTAGAATCCTGTTTTATTGTGTTGTTTTCCTGAGAGTTTATTATTTTTTTAATATTTTTCTTTAATTATTTTGCTTACAAATAAATACTAATTTCTTCTTGTTGTATTATTTTTCTTTCTTTTGGGTTTCAAGGATATTTATTTACTACTTTACAACTTTATTATTATTAGTTTAGTTACATAGATTTTTTTTTAGGCTGAACTTACATTGACTATGTATTTGTATATAAATACATATATCACTTTGAAAGTTATTTGAAGTATTTTTCAAGATAACTTTTATTAATTTTTATTAGCTTTTTAGCTAATTTGCTATTACTGCTTGCTACTAATTTTCAAAAAGAATTTAATATATCACTTGAAATTTTTGGAACTTATTGTGTTATATTTGAGTCTTAATAGTTATTTTTAAATTATTATAAATATGTTTTAAAAGACTATATGTTTTTTTCAAGGAATTTTTAATCAAAACTTCTATAGTATTACCTACTTCTTTGTTCATCTGGCATTGGCTGAAAGAATTATTATGCTTTTAGTTCTTTTATATAACTGAGTTTTGTATTTATATATTTTGCTGCCAAGTTATTTGTTGTATAAAGAGATTTGTATTATATATATCTGCAGATTTTGTATTTTGTAATTATAAGGTATAACACATTTGTCTCATACCACACATTTAGCCTTTAATTAAACTTTCATGTGATGTCAATGTTAAGACCCCTACTTAATATTCATTTGCATTTGCCTTGTGTGTCTTCACCAGGACATAACATTTTCAATAATTATGTGTCACCTTCTTTTACATGTATTTCTTTTACAAAACAAGAATAAATTCCCATAAAAATATTTTCCCATTTGTTTTCCAGTTTACATTTATTGTTATTAGAGTTAGCTATGTTATTTTCTTTATATTTATCTTTTTGACACATTTGTTATATTTTCTAATTGCTGATATTGTTATTCTTCTTTTAGTTATTTTAAATGCATAGCCTATTTAGTTTGTATCAGTTGCTCTTACACTTTAAAATAATAGACTAAAATCCTTACTTTTAATAGACTAAAATCTTTACTTTGGAGTTAATAAACTTTGAATACAACAATTCTTTTATTTAAAAGGTGAGCAAATTAGTCTAATCAAATTTCTTTAGCTTTTTATTTTGTCCATCCATGTTGTTGGTAGACACATACTTTTCTTATTTTCATCATGTTATATAACTTTTTAAAATATATCATGTGGCCAGCTCATTGCATTGTGGCTAGACCCACATGGCTGATGCAGTTCGAGTTCTGTACCTGTTGGCTTAAAAAACACACCAGTTGCAGGCACATGCATGCCTGAAATCCTCAAAGGAAAAAAACAGGAGAGATAGTTACCTTTCCCCCATGGGACATGCTTTCTCACTTCTCCCCTCTCTCTCTCAATCTGAATCTCTCTCCAGGGAGTGCATATACCCTCTTTTCTTGAAATTGCCAGATGAACTTGCTATTGAAAGTAGTTAGATAATTTAAGAAATTGTCTGGCAACTTTTTTTTTAAATTGTGATATATTATGTTTCTTTATTATAATTTAACAAATTTTATACTAAGTTTTTTTTTTAAACTATAAGCTTATCACCCTTCATTTGGGTACATTTATTGTGTGCCTATTCTGTCAGACACTGATCCCAGAACTGAGGTACAACAGTGAGGAAAGCAGAAAATACTGCACTGATATAGCTGGTATTCAAGGAAGGGAGAGACTAACAATGACCAAATAAACAAAGAAAATGTTTAATATTAATACATACAATGTATAATGTAAATATGGAAAATATTAGTCATAAGACTCCTTTAGGATTCTTAAGGGAAGCTATTTAGAATCAGATATCATGAGAAGAAATAATAACATTAGAAAAAAGAATAACTGATTAATACCTATGCAAAATAA
This sequence comes from Tupaia belangeri chinensis, assembly GCF_000334495.1. Classification (NCBI taxonomy): domain Eukaryota; kingdom Metazoa; phylum Chordata; class Mammalia; order Scandentia; family Tupaiidae; genus Tupaia; species Tupaia belangeri. Next base: position 1,381,013 of record NW_006205986.1, read on the forward strand.
GAGGAATGACTTTTAGAGTGAAAATTGGTGCAATATTTCATTAGTTCTATCAATTATTAACTTAGGGATTTTAGGGGTCAGCAGGTGGTATAGTGATTGGGAACTCTCACATGGTCAACTGTGGTTTGTGGTTTGAATCCTGGATCAAGCAGCTCGAAACCTGTTGGGCATGTGTGCATGCATGCCCAAAAATTCCCAAGAGGAGAATGGAAGCAAAGGGATTGCATCATGGCCTTCCTTCCTGGGGGGTGAATTCTCCCCTTTTGTCTCTGTCTCTCTGGTGAGTGCAAACAACCTGTAGCAAAAACAAAACAAAACAAAAACAAAAACAAACTGGAAAAACTTACAAATTTTAAGTTTCATTTATAATTTTGCATATGCCTATTTTTTCTTTTCATTTAGTCACTATATATTCATAATTTTGAATATGATTAAGTATGTTCACATTTGTATCGTAATGTTTTCTTGATGAGTTGATCTTGTTAATGTTACAAACTCTTTTTCTCTAACAATAATAATTCTCTAGGATTTTACCCTGTTTAATATTAAGAATATCAAACTAGTTTTTGATGATGATTTTTAGAGAGAGATTTGGTTTTGCTTTAGGGTATGTGCACTTGCTGGAGAGAAAGAGAGATAGAACGTGAAAAATCACCCTTCAGGAAGATGGCCACACCTCAGTCCCTTCTCCTCCACTCTCCTCTTGGGGTTTTGGGTGTGCACGCACATGCGCCTGGCATGAGTCTTAAGCCACTGGGTCAACTACATGGTAGTCCAGAGACATAACCATTAAACCATCTGCTGGTCCCTGAAGAACTAGTTTTAAAAATAACTATTTTTTTTATTTCCGACTATCTAAATCACTACGGTGTATGTCCTATACAATCTATAGTTTGTTTGCTTGTGTTTTAAATCAGGCCTAAGAATCTCTCCCTTTTTATTGTTGTGTTTTCCCACTTACATTTAATGTAAGTATTAATGTTCTCACAGTTTAGTATGTTATCTTAAATTTTATTTTTATTTGCCCATTCTTATTCTTGCTCCCTGCTTTATTACTCTATTACTTCTCTGGTTTAAAACAATTTTTAAAAACATTTTGTCTCAATACTTCTGAGGCTTTTTTGTTGTTACTGCTCTCTTTCTGTGTTTTAAGTGTCTTACCTAGAGATGCTAATATATAGCCTAAGTTATCCCAGTACAGTTAGAATTAATATTGTATCATTTTGTGTGTCTTAGTTTATTTGGGTTGCTATAACACAATACTACCACAGCATCCTCATGAAGAGAAAGGACCAGGTAGCTTTCTGGGACCTCTTTTGTAAAGATATTAATTTGTTCTCATCCATTAGTCACTTTCCAAAGGCCTTACCTAATTATTCATAATTAGTTTTCAACATATGTATTTTGGAGGGACAAACATGTAGTCATAGCACTTTATGAAATATAAAAAACGGGCCAATTTGTCCCTAATCTTTGTGATATTGTTGCCATGAATTTTTTATTTATATGCATTTTATATATATATATATATATATATATGAAGGGACTAACTTTTGCTTAAAATTCTTAGTAATCATATAAAAAAAATAAAAAGCAATATATAATATCTTACACCTACTTACCTATTTTCTATTTTTTTTTGTTTTGAGTCCCTTCTGTAAATCCAAATTTCTAAATGCTGCAATTTCCTCTGGCAAACTTTCTTTAGTATTTCAGCTGATGATAAATTCTCTCTATCTTTTATCTAAAAATGCCATTATTTCAACTTATTTTTAAAATACATCCATCACAGATAGAGTTTTTGGTTGATATATATTATTTAGAATTTTGTGGAGTTGTTTTTTTTTTTTTTGAGATTTCTGCTACATTAATTTTATTTTCTTTTGAGAGTTCTGGTTACATTTACATTTACATTAGACCACTTCATATTTTTTTACTGGTCAACAATAGCCTATCCATTTTGTTTTCAATATTTTATCTCTGTGTTCTTTAGGTTGTCTTCTGATTTACTGAATCTTTCCTCTGCTCTCTACAATCTTTTATTAAGTAAATTGAGAGAGGTTTATTTTTCTCGCTATAGGTTGCATGCACTTATCGGAGAGAGAGAGACAGAGACAGAGAGATAGAAAGTGATAAATCACCTCCCAGGGTGTTTGGCCATGCCACAATCCTTTCTCCATTGTCCTCTCAGGATTTAGGGCATGCATGCACATGTGCCCAGCCTGAGTTTTACACTGCTGGGTCTGGGACTTGAACCTCAGTCAGCTATGTGTGAGTTTAGCAATGTAACCATTATGCCATTTGTTGGTCCCCAGGAATGCTCTTTAAAGAGGGCAGAAAGGGACCAGGAGTTAGCATAATGGCTATGTTGCTGGACTTCCATGTAGTCAACTGTGGTTTGAGTCCCGGACCTGGTAGCTTAAAACTCACTCCGGGCGCATGTGTGTGCATGCCCAAGATCCCGAGAGGAGAATGGAGAAGGGATGCAGCGTGGCCATCATCCCTGGGGGGTGATTTCTCGCTTTCTGTCTCTCTGTCTCTGTCTGTCTGTCGAGTGCACGCACCCTATGGCAAAAACCACTCAAAAAAATAAAAACGAAAAATAAATAAAGAGGGCAGAAAAGTAGAAGACTTTGTCCCTTTTCTGTTGCCCATTTTGTTTCTTTTTATCTCTTGTTTGGGATATTATCTTGATGGCTGGAACTACAGTTAACATCTTGTTAGATTAGGAAGTGAAAGGAAAGGAATCCTTTTGTTCTGGGAAGTACTTGAGTCACAGAATCATAACTTCCTAATTATAAAGTTCTAATTCCAAGAGAAAAGTAAATACATCTTCATATTATTAAGTTATTGGTTTTGTGTATGTGTGTGTGTTTGTGTGTGATGGGGGGGTTGTGGTGGAGGTGAAGGAGCATTATGTGTAGGTAAATGCAAATTCATTACTAATACAACAAATTAATGCCATAAAATGCATCCATTAGTAAAGGTGATGTGTCTCTACATTCTTGGAAACTGAAATACACGCATGATACACTTGTAATAATATACAGATAGACCTGTCATTCCCTGACATGTAACATGTAGATAGGATTGATCAATAATTGATTGATCAACAGGCCAGGAATCAGGTAACAACCTTTACCAGCATTTACTTTCATCTGTCAATATTTGTCCCTTGTTTATTGGTTAGTACGTGACTAACCCTAATCAGAATGGGAGCATAAGCATCCATTACTGTAAGATCTGAAACCTCTGGTTCCTCTATTCCTTGAAGCTGGCAATAAAAATGAGAAGCCAGGAAGGGTTATGGACAGGCTGTACATACAAGTCACTTATGTTGTTTGGCAATGGTTGGTGCCAATTGCTTCTTTTTTTTATATAGCCCAAAGTTTTTAGACAAAGAAATCTCCTAACGTTCCTACCCAATCCAAACTTAGGATACTAGTAACCAGACCCATCCAGCATGTTTACCCATCCAGGTAAGAGCCTGACCTGAAAACAAGCTCAAACAAACCCCTCTGAACCAGATAAAAACCTTCCCCCAAGCTCCTCTTTAGCAACCCATTTTCCAAGACCCGCTACCTGCTTGGAAGCTCTGTCCTTCTCTTCTCTGTGCTCATATCTCTAATTATTAATACAGTGAGACAAGAACCAGTGTTCCACGGTGGGTACTGGGCTTGATCACCTCCTACCACTATGTTCCTGTGTAGGTGTTTGGCCCCAGACTTGGCTCCATCTAAGGAGGACACAGAAAGAATGAGACAGAAAGACAGAGTAGCAGTGGACACAGGCAGCCTGAGTCCAAGTAGCCCAAGTGACTTGTGCTGCCCAGGCAAACTGGGTGTCTTTATTTATAGTGCAAGGCAACATTACCTATGGGTATTTTACAACATTCTATAGATTCGTTGCCAGGTTACAGACAAGAAGAAGCAAGTAACAAATCTATAAGAGCTTAGACATACTAAACCAGGTGTATCTGGGCGTATCCCCTGACGATAATAACATCATGGAGAAAGCCCATTACATTTTTATTCTAATGGAGAGAAGCCTAGCTGCAGGTGTGGGGAAGAAACACAAGGCTAGAGAATCCCGCCATAAGGTGGGTACCACCACGTCCAGAGAAGGCTAAAGAATCTCATAGAGGCAGAGCAGGGATTGGACTTTGCTAATTGGAATCAGGAAGTTTCCTAAATTCCATCAGATGTGTCTGTTGGAACACCCCTAGTAATTTCCACCCTTTGCTCTGCCTGCAGCGAGGGTCAAGGAAAGGACAAGTTGTAAGGTTTTGCCATAGCCCAAAGGGACAGGTGGTGTTTGCTCAGGGCCTCTCTCCGAGTATGTCCCTACATCCCTGCATCATTATTGGCATACACATGGGTGGATTGCTCAGGGAGGTCTCTGAACATGAAGTGAAAACCTTCCCATGTGTGTCAGCCTTGCAGAACATCTCAGTTTATGGCTGCATGATTGTCTATCCCTGCCGCCTCCCTAACCTTTTCACTCTCATGCATTTCTATTATGGATAATGAATTGCTTGGTCATTCTCACTGTAGTAGAATATAATGTTCAATGAGAACTCGTCTATAAATACTAATATGTCTTCGAATACTAAATTCAAAATTGTTCTTCCATGAAATTTACATCATTCACTCAGGATGAATAAGGACAAAGTTCCACGGAGATTTCTACTTTCTCAAAAAGGGACTATCTTTCTATTCAATATATTCTCAGCTGGTACCTTAAGCTACTTTTGTTGCTATAACAACAATAACAAAAACTAGATAATTTGTTAAATTTGTTAAATATGCTTTTCACAGTTCTGAAGGCTGTAAAATCCAAGATCAAAGTGCTAGAAAGTTGGTAGCTGGAGAAGTTCCAGTCTCAGCTTTCAAGATGGTGCCTTGTTTTCTGGAGGAGATGAAAGCTATGTCCTTATATGGTGTCAGGGATGAAAGAAGAAGGGAACGGGACAAAAAGAGTCTGGTTAGTTTCTTCTAGCCCTTTTAAAAGAGCCTTAATTCTATTCATGAGAGATCTGCCCTTATGACATAATCACCGCTTAATGGTCGTGCCTCTTAATTCCATTACATTGAGGATTACATTCCTATATAGGCATTTTGGAAGGATATATAAATTCAGACCACAGCAGCTGGATACTCAGAAGTCATTTCCAGACAGTGTTACTCTATGCCTTTGTTCCTACAAGCAGTGGAAAATCCAGGAATTCCAACAATCTCCCTCTCATCTATGCATGAAAGTATTATTCATTTTTAGCCAATGAGATGTAAGAGAAAGTCTTTTGGAACTATTTTTCTTTTCTAATAATAGAAGAGAGAATTGTGTGATAATTTGCTTTCACAATCCTAGCGTTTGTCCTGCCTCTAGTCTTTGAATGTGTTTTTGACTCCTGGAGGAGTGGGAACAATCTTAAAACAATGACGGCCTATACGCATAAGAAATAAAAACCAACACCCTGAGGGTTGTGGATTGTGGAGTAGAAGGTGAGCAAAGGGCTCCTTAAAGATATTCATTATGGGGGGGGCATACCAGCAGGTGGCGTGGTGGTGGTTAAGGTGCTGGACACACCCCACATGGCCAACCACAGTTCAAGTCCCAGACCTAGTGGCTTGCTTTCTCACCTTCTCTCTCTCTCTCTCTCTCTCTCTGTGTGTCTCTCTCTCATCAAATTAAAAATAAATGAATGAATAAAGTTAAGTAAATAATTCCTTAAAAAAGAAAATTCAGAATCTTAAAACGAAAAAAGATAGTTATTATCTTCTTTTTCAAATGTGAACTCTAAATACAAATTTTTCTATATAAAATAATTTGACTTTTTGTTACTGTTAAGTCACTTACAGTTGGGTGTCATGGTACTTATCATTCAAGTGCTTTTTGGGAATAAATAAGCTAAAATATATTAGGGATTTATGGTATAGTTAGATTTTTAAATCAATTTTAACAGCTCTACTTAAAAGAAATCAGTAGAAACGCCGAAAGAATTATGATCCACTCTATATATCTTGTTTTATATCCTGCACCCTAGGAAAAAGTTCTTTTTGTCTGTTTCCTGTCTTTTTAATGCAGCTTTTAACTCTCCAGAGCACAAACACACTGACAACCAAGCACATCTGAGCTACATACTATCAATTTTAGAAATGGATAGAGTGGTAAGGGAAATTTAATTGGCCAAACTCAGATCCATAAGTAATCAGTAGAGAATGAAGCAAAGAATACCTGGCTAAAGAAACAAATGTATTATAATTAGCCCAATTATTCTAGGTGTAGTTCATCAGCTTGTAGTGATAAAGGCCGTTAATGAGCTTTGTCACTGACAGCATTACTTTCTAATCTTAATCCTTTTTAGGGTTATTAGCTTTAATGTTACTTGCACAGAGATAAGTTAATTTATACTAAAATTAAATTGAAAAATAACAAGTAATGATTGCTGCCTTTTAACAGTAACTTATAAAGTTTTTCTCTGGCTGACAAAACTCACTGAGGGCAGTGCAATCATTCTAAGACTGTCGGAGTTGGTGGAGAAAATTCAGAATGCAAGGAGAGACTTCTTTAAAGAAACATGTATAAATATCCTTGAAGATTGTCACTCAGTGCATAATATCACGTAATTAAGTGATTGGTGGATTTTTTATTTCTCTTTTAGGTGAACACATTACGTTCTGTCTTCCATAATGAAAAGGCTTCAAAAAGGTCCACTTTTTAAGAAGAGTCACAAAATATTACTGTTGTGCTTAGTCCTACAGTACTCAGAAGTTTACACAAATTTGTCAGTGGAACCTTGATTCATGATCTCTACCAGCCTAACTCAACCAGAGCTCTTCATCTGAGCTTCAAACACAGAAAATGATCGGAATAACTATTTTTGAAAATTTCCAAAAGATGGTGGACAGCCAGTGACAGCTTAGACGCCTAGATGTTCACTCATTATATGGTATGTACTGATAACTTAGGGTATAAAGGCATAGTCCTCCCAAGAACTGCAATTGAGAAAGTTTACTAGAGATTGAAAGTATCTTTAGAAACACATTTATTTGGGACCAGCAGATGGTGAAATGGTTACATGGCTGGATTCCCACATTCTTGACGGTGGTTTGAGTCTTGGATCCAGTGGCTTAGAACTCATGCCAGGCACATGTGTGTGCATGCCCAAAAATCCCAGAGGAGAATGGAGGAGAAGGGATTATGACATGGCCAATCCCCCCTGGGGGTGATTTCTTACTTTGTATCTCTCTCTGTCTCTCTGCAGAGCACACATGCCTTATAGCAAAAATCTCACTATAAACACACACACACACACATTTATTTGTCTGATCTTCCTATGCATTTATGCATTTAAACACCAATATTTACCAAGTCACTGCTTTTTTGTATAGCTTTGTGTTCAGATCTAATTGTATTGGGTTTATTGTAAGTAGCAATAGTAGATGACCTTAATTCTTCCTCATTTCATTGGGAAAGGTTTTAAATAGTTCACCACCAAATAGTTGTGCATGTGTATGTGTGGGCACATCCTGTTTTTACAAATAGATTTGGAAATAGTTTATTTATTCCTAATATAGTAATAAATTTTTTTATGAATGAATTTTGAAGTTTTTCAAACGAATCTTTGTATCTATTGAAAGGATCATGTGCCTTTTCTCCTTGACTTCATTAGAGGTGAAATAGAACGGCTCATTTTAACACCTTTAAGAAATTACAGTTTATATACAACATATTTGGCATATTTAAAGTGTATTACTTAGTAAGATTTAACGTATTTATACACAAATGAGACCATTACTACAATCGTGGTGATGAACAGATCTATTGTTCCCAAAAGTTTCATTGTACTTCTTTGTGATTTATCCTTTCCACTAGAGTGAATGAAGACATAATTAATGATTTTAATACACATCCCTGAATAATCCCTTAAATAAATACAAAAAGAAGTCATATGCTAGATTTGAGCAACATGATTGAATGTAATTGACATATAAATTACCATATCTCCAAACCACAGCATACAAGTTTTTCAAGTGCTTAAGATATCTTCAAAAATCAGCAATACACTGAACCATAAACAATGAACTAAATTAATTTCATAGTATTGTAAGTATATTGAGATGTTCCCTCATGAAAAGGGAATCAAGCCAGAAATTTATAGCACTTGAAAAACATGAACATTCAGCAATAATTGAAAATTAAGCAATACCATTCTAAATAGGTTAAAAAAAATAACTGAAAACAAATATTAGACAGTATTGTGAACATTTAACTCAGTGACAGAAAAATATATGAAAAAATTTGGAAAATAGCTAAAGATGAACATAAAAGGCTATATATAACCTTAAATGTGTATAACGTAAGAAGACAGTTAAAAATCAATCATTTACAGAAGTTACAAACAAAATAGAAAATTAAACTTAATATAAAAATAAACAAAAAATTTAGATCTGTATCTTAATAAACTACAGAGAAACATTAGAAAAGACCAGCAAAGCCAAATGATTATGCCTTAAAAGATGACTGTTAGTTACATACACTTAGCAAAACAAATTTCTTTAGTTTTCTTCCTTCCTTCCTTCCTTCCTTCCTTCCTTCCTTCCTTCCTTCCTCTCTTTCTTTCTTTCAGATTTTTTTGGCCACAGGCCACATGTGCTCACCAGAGATACACAGTGACAGAGGGAAAGTGAGAATTTACCCCCCCCCCAGGGGTCTGGCCAGGTGGCAATCCGTTCTTCTCTATTCTCCTCCTGGGATTCTGTGCACATGTTCACACACACCCAACATGAGTTTCAAGTAATTGATTATGTGGATGGCCATGTGGGAGTCCAGTACCTTAGCCACCACACCACCTGCTGGCCCCAAAGCATTTTTCTTTTTAAAAGTGACTGATGTCAGGAATTAAAACTGAGGGAAAAAAAATATGGATTATCGATCTTATAAAGATAAACATAGGGTCCAGCAGGTGGCATGGTGGTTGAGGCACTGGATTCCCACATGGCCAACCACAGTTCAAGTCCTGGACCAGGCAGCTTGCTTTCTCGCTTTTCCTCTATCTCTGTGTGTCTCTCTCTGGTCAAATTAAAATAAATGAATAAATAAAATTAAATAATTTTATTTTAAAAAACTAAAACTGTATTTTTTTTTTTTAGAGGTTTTTGCTACAGGGCACGTGCGCTCACCAAAAAGACAAAGACAGAGAGACAGAAAGTGAGAAATGACCTCCCCCCCAACCGGGGGGCGGGGAGAGGTCATTGCAACCCCTTCTCCTCCACTCTCCTCTTGGGATCTTGGGCATGCACACACATGGGCCTGGAGTGAGTTTAAACCACCAGTCCGGGACTCAAATTGTGGTCGACTACATGGGAGTCCAGGGATGTAGCCATTGCGCCAAATGCTGGTCCCATAAAACTGTGTGTTTTTAAAATGTACAAAACATGGCAATGTTCTTGAAAAATTTACAAAGTAAATGAATTGTAAGAAATGATATAAAAAATAAAATATCAAATTATTTAATGGATTCTATAATTGTGACATTCCCACATATAAAAAAGAGGAGAAATGCAGTCCTATTTTTGTCATAGACATGGATGCAAAACAATATGATTTTTCATAGATACAAAGTGAGCATTTAATATAATTTATCAGTAATTATGAAAAACACACTTTTAGAAAAAAGATGTAAAAGAAAATTTTTCTTTAATCTGAATATTTATGAACTGACAAAATATTCTTAATAAACAAAGAAAGAAGATTGTTATTAACAGAAAAGATTATTGTTTACATAGACTTAGATATATTGTTAGAATGAATAAATGAATGTAACAATTTTATGAAATATATTGTCAATATGTAATTACTAATAAAATTATATTCAACTAATGATCAAGAAAGACCTTTAGAAGATATAACTTGACATAACTTAAAATAATCAAATATCTAGAAGAAACTTTAAAAAGATGTACATAAGACCCTGTCTTAGACTGTTACTACATTACTAATAGAATTACCTAGGACTGGGCAGTTTATAAAGAAATAGAGGTGTATTGAATCTATTCTGGCCATGTGGAAGTCTCAAGGTCATCACCAAGTAGCACAAGGCAGAACTTTAAGTAGAGCAGAGCATGGTCTATATACAGTGACCTGTGCCTGCCTCATTTCTTTTCCTTATAAGCCTACTAGGACTCTGTCATGAAATCCAGCTCTAATGACATTACCACACCCAGAAGACACATCCTTAAGCATTACAAAGGGATAAAATTTTCACTTAATATCTTTACAATACAATGAAGTCCTAACTCATGGTTCTTTGAAGGACAAATCATTATCCAAACCATAACAAACTCCCTACAGACACACACACACACACACACACACACACACACATTTTATTGAGAAAAATTAAACATTTAAATTAATGGTAAATTAAGAATAATTATGTTTATGATTTAGAGGATTCAATTTTATAAAGATGTTGATTTTTAAATTGATTTATGATGTAAACCTTTATTGGCCATACATTTCATACACTGACAAAGTAATATTGTGGGGTAAAAATTCCCCTGAAATACAGTGATGTGAAATAACAACTACCATTATAGCTCATTATTCTGTGGGTTAATTTATGGGTCTAGCTGGATATTGTTTATCTTACAAGGTTCTAGCATGCTCTTACAGTTTGGCAGCCACTGGTTGACCCACAGTTGACTGGAACAACTTGACTCTACTTTTATATCCCTCCAAATAGACCAGTTTGACATTTCTTTAATGACAAGAAGTGGTTCATGAGACAGAGAGCAGCAGGCAAGACCAGTTCAGGCATAGACTTGGACTGGCACAGCAGTACTGAGATGGCAGGAGTTACCTCTGCTACATCTTATTGCTTATGTAAGTTATAATGCCAACACAGATCTAAGGAAAATAAGGCTGTTGGGAGAGTCATGATGCATATTTTTATTTTTTGAGAGACTTGCTATAGGGTTTGTACACTCACCATAGACACAGAGAGAGACAGAGAGTGAGAAATTAACCTCCAGGGGGATGGCCACACCATAATCCTTTCTCCTCCAACTCCTCTTGGGATTTTGGGCACACACTCACATGAGCCTGGCATGAGTTTTAAGCCATTGGGTCTGGGACTCGAACTGTGGTAGACTACATGGGAGTCTAGCAATGTAATCATTACACTATCCACTGGTCCTTGTCATGATGCAGTTTTACATAGAAAAACACATCCTGACTTTCCTGACAACCTAATAGACTATATTCCTTGAAGAAATAAACTGCAAATTACTTTACATAGTGTTGATTTGAGGAAATCAATAATTAAGACCATCAAAATAGTCACTCTACCACAAAACCCAGTCAAAATCTCAGGAGGCATTTTTTGTGTTATTGAACAAGTTATAGTGGTAGTTAAATGGGTATACATGTATATACAGATTAATTAAGCTATATACTTACTAACATGTGCATTTTACTCCATAGGTTTTGCAAACAGAAATGAGCTAGACTAAGTAAGGTATTGAGGCACCTAGAAGCAGTCTTGAAGATAAATTCAGTTGGAAGACTTAAACTATATATTAAGACATAATATACTAATAGTAATGAAAGTGGTATGATAGTTGGTAAAGATAGACAAATTGACAAATGAAATAAAATAGATTTTGATAATAGAATCACATACTTATATGAAGTTTTATCATAAAATTGGCAGGTAAAACTGTCAGAAACAACCAGTCTGTTCACCAAACTGTTGGATCATTTGGATAGGTATATATAAATATTATGTAACATGCCTAGGTAATTAGTATACATAGAAACAATTTCTGGGATCAGCAGATGGTGCAGTGGTTAGAGTGCTGGACTCCCACATGGCTGACTGTGGTTCGAATCCTAAACCTAGTAGCTTGCTTTCTCACTTTTTCTCTCTCTTCTCTATTTGTCTCTTTCTCTAGTGAGCACACATGTCCTATAGAAAATTTAAAAAATAATAATAATAAATAAAATTGGGGCCAGCAGATAGCGTAATGGTTATGTTGCTGGACTCCTAAATGTGAAAACGAAAACAGTAAAGCTTTTTAGGAGTTAATATTTAAAAATACCCTCCCTGAGATGAGCAGATGGGGTAATGGTTATGTTGCTGGACTCCCACATAGTCAACTGTGGTTTGAGTCCTGGATGCACCAGTGGCTTAAAACTCACAGTGGTGCATGTACATGTGTCTCCAAAATCTCGACAGGAAACTAGAGGAGAAGGGATTATGACGTGGCCATCCTCCCTGGGAGATTATTTCTCACTTTCTGTTTCTCTGTCTCTCCACTCTACAGAAAAAGAGCTCTCTTTTTTTTTGGAGAGATTTTCACTGTAGGGCGCATGCGCTCGCCAGACAGACAGAGAGAGACATAGAGACAGCGAGAAATCACCCCCCAGGGGGGATGGTCACGCCGCAATCCCTTCTCCTCCATTCTCCTCTCGGGATCTTGGGCACGCACGCACACGCGCCCGGCGTGAGTTTTAAGCCACCGGGTCCGGGACACGAACCGCAGTCGACTACATGGGAGTCCAGCGACATAGCCATTACGCTAACTGCTGGTTCCCGAAAAAAAGCTCTCTTAAGAAAATAAAAAAAAATATCTTCATAATCATGGACTAGGAAAAGGTATATTAAACTTGGCTTAAATATCAGTAACAGAAGAAAGCTGTTTACAAATTGAACTAAATTATAATTAAAAACATTTGTTTACCAATTTAAGAAGCAAAAAGTAGAACCTTAGATCCAAAAAGGTTATTTCAACATAAATAAAGTCAAAGGAATCATATTAATTATATTTTTAAAAGCTAAATCTTAATAAAAAGAGAGAAATACAAACCAAAGAAAAACTGAGCAATACAAACAAAAGATTTCCAAATAGCCCGTAAATAGATAAAAATGTGCTCGACATCATTAGTCATCACGGAATTGCAAAATATAAAATTGGACATATAAGTTCATGGTAGGACAACACTGTTAATACCACCAGGGAAAAGAATGAAATAAACTAGGCTTTAAAGTATTTAAATGCATTGTAGAACTATGAAAGCAATGAGAATTAGAAATTAAAATTTTACAGAATAGGAACCTCTCTGAGAAAGTTAAAAATCTCCAACGTAAAAAAATGTTTTCTTAGAGGTAGTTTCCTGCTTCTGGATAGAAGTTGAAATTTAGTTTCCTCAGGCAGAAAAACTGTCATTGGAAAAGAAATAAACACACAATTTAATGGTTTCTGGTGTAAGCTTGACAAATTAGAAATCTGAGAAACGCGACATGAGTCAATAAGGTGAGTCATATAAATTTATTTTGGTTTAAATATAAAATTATGTTTTTCATTATATACTATTAATTGTGCAATAACATTGCCTAAAAATATACACAACTTGATTAAAACATACTTTATTGGTAAAAAGCGCTAATTCATCTGAGCCTTCAGCAAGTCATAATATTTTCTTAAACTTATTCATTTTACTCACTATTATTATTTTAAGTTTGCTCTAGGGCATGTGTGCTCACCAGAGAAAAACAGAGAGAGAGAGAGAGAGAAAAGGAGAGTGAGAAAGCAAGCTACCAAGTCCGGGATTCAAACCATGGTTGAAATGTGGGAGTACAGCCCCTCAACCACCACACCAGCAATAGCCCCAGCAATTCATAATCTGTTTGTGGAGAAGGATCATGCCTCAGTGTTGATGACAGCAGTGATTGGTGAAGGTTGGACTGGCTATGGTAATTTCTTCAAAATAAGACAACAAAGCTCTCTGCATTGATTGACGCTTCCTTTCACAAGAAATTTATTTGTAGCATGTGATGCTATTTGATAGTATTTTACCCACAGCACAGCTGTCAAAATTGGTGTCCAACATCTTATACCCTGCCATTGCTTTGTCTACTAAGTTTATGGACTATTCTATATCCTGTGTTGTCATTTCAACAATAGTCATGGTACCTTCACCTGCAGTAGACTCCATCTCAAGAAATCACTCTTCTCATTCAAAAAAATTCAGCTGTAGGTTATCAGAGAAAATCAGATGCTCCAGGAAATATACCCTAACCAATTTTCATTTCTTTTCTTTTAATTTGTCAGAGGGCACACGTGCTCACCAGAGAGAGACAGAGAAAGAAAAAGAGGGAGAGTGAGTAAGCCCCCATGGGAGATGGCCATAGCATAACCCCTTCTTTTCTTCCTCCTTTTGGGAATTTGGGTACACCCACACACCTATGCCCAACCTGTTTCTTGAGCCAGAGAACCTGGAACAATTACTACATGGTTTGGCCATATGGTATTCAGTCACTGTAACCACCATGCCACCAGCTGGCCATCAGTACTTTTCTAAATTTGCTTTTTCTTCTCCCTCTCTAGCCTTTGAAGAGTGTCTTATTTCACACCAGATCTTACATTTCATCCAGAACTTTTCCGGTAGGAAGAGGGTTTCTCTGGTCACCTAGGCTGCTATACGACTAGAACTGAAAGTACAGTTTCGTTTCTTTAGTAGCAATAGCCATGAAAACCAGAATCTAACATATAATTTAAAAATAGAGGGGGAAAAAAAAAAACCTCCACAACTTTTATTTCTGAGTTCTGCACTCTCCCTTCACACAAACATAAACTATAGTTTAGATGAGTACTTAATTATACACTGGTAAAACTGCTACAGAACTTGGCAGACAATTCTACTTTTAGAAGCACTCCACATAGATTTATATATCACATTTTATTTAATGAAGACTTCTTTGCCACCTCTTACTAAAGCAAAGTAATAATGATGATGATAATAATAAGCTTCTTAAAAGAAGGATGGGGATAGATCAGAAAGGTTTAGTGATCTGAGATAAAGGACAAGGTGTGTTGTAAGTTAAAGTGTAGCTGGTGGGTAACTTCTGAAGCAAGTTAAAAAGGCTTCTTATTTTGCAGCCCAAATTAGATCATAATTCTATGGATGTTTGAAAGTCCTAGATTCTTTGCATTGCTGGGGGGAAAGACACCAAATCTAAACATAAGACTAAACTGAACAATTTCTTGGATTACACTTGTGGAGTTTCCTGTTTGACAGTGCTCAACTTCTCAATTTTGAAATTAGGAGATAGTTTCAGATGACTGTTTGAGAAATTGTGTGAGCACATGGGTAATGTTTCTTATGTTCCATAGGGTTTGAAAAAAAAAAATCATCACACACAAAAAAGCTACATTGTCGAAGCCTACTTTTTATTTGGTTTCTGATTCTGAGGATGCTCACTTGCTGAAGAAAGGATTTGCTCATTGTCTTTTCATCAGTATGTGCAAATCTGATAGTTTATCTGCATGCCCAAGTATGAGACAAGTTGCCTCTTTTACAAAATTATCTCTTATGATAGATATAGGCAACATGGAGAATATTCTCGTTCCTCTGATTATTGCTGAAGTGAGTCTATTCCAATTCTGAATCTAGTCTTTTATTGTTATTATTGTTGTTTTGTTGTTGTTTGTTTGTTTTTTGTTTTTTGCTATAGGACATGTGCGCTCACCAGAAAGACAGAGAGACAGAAAGCGAGAAATCACCCCTTGGGTGGATGGCCATACCACAATCCCTTCTCTTTCATTCTCCTCTCGGGATCTTGGCCACGCATGCACATGTGCCCTGCATGAGTTTAAGCCACCAGGTTCGAGACTCAAACCGCAGTTGATTACATGGGAGTCCAGTGACATAGCCATTATACTAACTACTGGTCCCCTGAATCTATCCTTTAAAGGACTGACAGGAAGTGGCCCCATAGTCAAATGGTTTTGGGGGCTGGATTCCACATAGTGGACTTTGATTAGAACCCTAGCTCTGGGAGATAGAAAACCACACCTATGGGCATGTTCATGTCCCAAATGTATATATATGTGCTCCAAATCCCAGTTGCATGGAGAAATGGAGGAGAAGAGATTGCAATGTGACCACTCCCCCCAGGAGGTGCTTTTTCTCTCTCTCCTTTCTCTCTGCCTATCTATCTCTCTGACACCCTCTTGTAATTAAAAATATAAATAAATAGATGAATAAATAAATTAAAATAAATGGGCTGAGAGCTTCTGTCTTGGTCTCTTTGAAACCTGAACCATCACGTGAAATGGCTTATTGTCCTGCTACAGAGATAATATGGAAAATTCCTTAAACTTTATTGATAGAAAGAGAACCCATGTGAGATAAGCTTTGACAAAAACAGTAATATGGTTGAAGTCATCCTATATTCTCCAGATAATCCCAACACCGAGTGATCCAAGCCAATACCGCACAGAGCAGAAGAGTTTTGCTTTTGAGTCCTGCCCAAATTTCTGATCCATAAAATCAAGTCACTTAAAAATTGTTTATATTTGGAAATAGTTTGGTTAAAAACAATAAGTAAATGGAATGCTTGTAAGAACAACTTACATCCTATATCAATAGTTGAAAAATATTAGGACCTGAAGATGATATAATGGTTACATTGCTGGACTCCCAAATGGCCAACTGTCCTGGACTTGGCAGGTGAAAATTTAAACTAGGTACATGTGTGTGTCAAAAATCCTGAGAGGAGAATGGAGGAGAAAGAATTGCAGCATGGCTATCCTCCCTAGAGGGGAATTTCTCGCTTTCTGTCTCTCTGTTTCTGTTGAACACACAAGTCCTATAGCAAAATTCTGCCTTAAAAAAATAGCAGTTAGCATAATGGCTATGTTGCTAGTCTCCCATGTAGTCAACTGCAGTTCAAGTCCTGGACCCGGTGGCTTAAACTCATGCCGGGCGCGTGTGTGTGCGTGCCCAAGATCCTAAGAGGAGAATGGAGGAGAAAGGATTGTGGCGTGGCCATCCCCTCTAGGGGGTGATTTCTCACTTTCTATCTCTCTGTCTCTTTCTGTCTGTCTGGCGAGTGCACACGCCCTATAGCAAAAACCTCTCCAAAAAAAGGTTACAAAAAAAAAAAAGAGATCGGGTTCTTCTTGGTTGGCTCATAGTTTATGAAAGCAACAAATGAGCAAAAAGCTTTTCAACCTAGCAACAGGAATTGGGTTGAGTAGCAGCTTCCAGATTTCAGCTTCTTTCGGTCCTCTAAAACTCATCTTCTCAGACATATCAACCGGAGCCAGAGCTATCTGCTTGTTCTTTTTCTCTCACCATTCAATCTTTCAGTACCATTTAACCAATTTCCCATATCGATTTTTCTGTCAAAATGACTACTTCTTGGACTGTACTCATTGTTACATAAAGTACCATCATGGCTAGTTCTTACTATTATGCTAGAACAAGTGTGTGCCACTTCTGAACTGAGACAGTTAAGGTTGTGTGTATCTCCTCCCTCTTTTTCTTCCATCCGGTACCCAAATTATTAAAGCGTGATATTGAAGTCACATGTTAAATATAATGGAATTACCTCAGAGAAAGAAACTGGTCCCAGAATTTCTCTGTAGAGAAATAGCTCACCTTTCTCTGCTTCCAAATGTTGGATTCTGATAAGTGGACACACACAACACACACACACACACACAAGCACACCTTCACTACCTTAAATGTTTATTGCTACTGAAATTTCATCACGTGTTTCAGCAGCCAGTTTTACTTATCCTTATTAATACATACATTAATGTTAATGTATACATTAATATCAATATAATTGATAATTATCAATGATTATTTATTAATATATGACCACAGTATAATTATAATGTAATATTTATGATTAATATTAATTATTAGTAGTAGCATATAAATATTAATATCTAAACTGATACCAAGAATAGAGTGCCATCGTAAAAAATCATCTTTTTTTGGAGAGATTTTTGGTACAGGGCACGCGCACTTGCCATAGAGACAGAGAGACAGAAATCAAGAAATCGCTTCCCAGGGAGGATGTCCACAAACGTTATCCTCCATCCTCCTTTCAAGATCTTGGGCATGCACACACATGTACCGGGCTTGAGTTTTAAGACTCTGAGTCCGGGACTCAAGCTGTGGTCAGCTACGTGGGAGTCTGGCGATGGAACCATTAGACCATCTGCTGGTCCCCATAAAAAAATACCCTTAATGTGCAGCATTGCTCCAGTGGGTTGAATGAAAGGACTACCACTCATAAAACAATCTGAATATCTCTTGGTCCATATCATTCAAATGCAAAATATTATTTGGTGATTATCTTCCTTGTAAAAACTTGAAAGATAAATGACTAGCGAGGTAGAGAATAGAGGTTGAAAAGATCACTTTAATATATGTTGGTTGTCACTTGATAATATTTGGCAACATGGAAGAAGTTTATAAGCAGAAATAGAAAGGTAAAGGTAGAACATGTGTCTAGGTCTTGCAGGACTGGAAAAATTGACAGCTTTTAGACCCTAAGTAGCAGGAGATGGAATTTTAAAATTGTTTTATTGAAAAAGACAAGATGAGATTTCTTATTTCAATAAAGTGTCAGGTTGGGAATGTGCCCTATTCAGACCTCATCTTCTCAAGGTAGCTACTACTAAGTTGAACTATCCAAGGGAGCCAGGAAGCCAGAAATAAAGACTATCTAAGAATTGTTTTAAAAGGAACTTGCAATGTTGTTATTCAGACACGAAACTGACTAGAGGTAAATAAATCAGAACCTTGATAAGATTTTTGAGGAAATAGAGTTGCCAATGAACATTAGCCCCAACTAAAAGTTTGTTATTTTTTTGGCAAGTCTTAAAAATAGACCTCTAAGTTGGAGGTCTGGGCCCAAAAGATGCACAGGTCCCAAAGAGGACACAACTCCAGTAGCAATGTCTGATATGCATGGGAAAAGAATGCATTTGGAAAAAAATCTGGGAGGTTTGCTATCTTTCACCTAAAAGCTTGCAGTTTTTTATCCTTAATGACGATATTCTTGAAATGTCAATTAGTTCAAGCTGTGTTATTGAGTTATATAAGGAGGAATTAATTTTTGAAAAAAAATGCATGGATTTCATTTTTTTTACCAAAATATATATGTATTTAAATTCCGTTTTTCCATAAACTTTTGAAATATCCTAATTTTATCAACTTACTGAATTGTTTGCCCAGTGATTCTACTCATTACTGAAGAAGAATAGAAACCATTATGTTTAGTTGTGAATTTTTACATTTCTCCCTTTGTTTCTGATTGTTTTTACTGTTTGTATCCCGAGGCTGTCTTATTAGGTTATGTAAACATAAGAAATAATTCTGGTGAATTGCCTTGTTTTATCACTATCGCATGTATGACTTTATTTTTTAATAATAATTCTTATCTAAAATCTACTTTGTATAACATAATTTCTTATAATTATACTGTGCATGTCATAATTTTTCTAATACTTTTCTTTTCTTTTTTCTTTTTTTTTTTTTGAGAGATATTCGCTATAGGGCGCGTGCACTCACCAGACAGAGACAGACATAGAGACAGAAAGCGAGAAATCACCCCCCGGGGGGATGGTCACGCCGCAATCCCTTCTCCTCCATTCTCCTCTCAGGATCTTGGGGACACATGCACACATGCCCGGCGTGAGTTTTAAGCCACTGGGTTCGGGATGTGAATCGCGGTAGACTATGTGGGAGTCCAGCGACATAGCCATTACGCTAACTGCTGGTTCCCAAATACTTTGTTTTCAATATATCATATAGACAGCTTAATTTCTTTATCCAGTGAGAAATTGGAAAGTCTAGACCTTTTAACTAGAAAGTCTAGGCCATTTATACTTGATGAAGTCACATAAACTTCTGATTTATGTTCCAGAACTTGATGTTTGCTATCTATTACTTATATCTATTCTTTTTTTCTTTCTTTCTCCATTTTTCTTTCTCTATTTCTCTCTCTCTTTTTTTTAATTAGGTACTGGGCTTATTTTTTTTAAAAAAAACATTCTTCAGGTAAGATTTTGATTTAACCTTTCACTCTTAGCAGAAATGTTCTCTAATTCAACTCATTTCCCCAGTTTTGTCAAAAGCATAAATTTACTCATCCTAAATATCTATTGTGGGATGTAGCTGACAGTACAGACTGCTGACACACTATTAAGCATCTTCCTCCTTGTTCATACAACTAAGTATTAACCCCATATGCCATAAGAGTAAGTGACTCATTTTATTCACTAGAGTATCAGAAAACTTTGCTAAATGCCTATTCAAATGCTGCTATACAACGACCATTATTTTTCCTTGATTGACTGGTCTAATACTTTTGTTTCAGTAGGAAATTCAGAGACAGGCATGGTGGCACGTACCTGTGGTCCAAGCTGCTTGGGATGCTGAAGAATGATTTCTAATGAGGCAAAATAATGAGATTCTGTCTCTAAATTAAAAAAAAAAGAAAGAAATTCAGTAAGACTGGCATAGTTTAGAATTCTTATGAATGTCTTTTTCTCTTGTTT
Organism: Tupaia belangeri chinensis; assembly: GCF_000334495.1. NCBI lineage: Eukaryota > Metazoa > Chordata > Mammalia > Scandentia > Tupaiidae > Tupaia > Tupaia belangeri. Next base: position 1,401,382 of record NW_006205986.1, read on the forward strand.
TATATATCTCTTAAAGTTTATTTTATGTTTCCACAACTTTAGTGACCACTCCTATGCTGATTTCTACCAAAGGATATATGATAACATGGTCTCAGATCTTGCTCCTGATGTCCACCTGTATTTCCAAAGGTCTTCTAGAACAATATCATCCAGATGGGGTTGGCACCACAAATTCAACATATTCAAATAAGAACTTACAATCATTTCTTAAAATCTGATCCTCAAATACCTTATTTGTGTTCATGGAGATCATTTAATTAATTCCCTCAAATAACAATATTAGTGTTACATGGATCCTATTTTTTCCTCACCTATACAACTAATTCATCTTTAATTCATATTTATACCTTAATTCTAAAAAAATTCCCTCTCCTTAGTGTCCTATTAACCATATCTACAGATGATAATACATATAGGTCATCTTTTCTTGCCTGTAGAACTTCAATTGCATCCTAATAGCCATGTCTGTTGGTAGGTTTTTCTTTCCACCTTCTAGCCTCCCCCCACTGGCATTAGTATCACTTGAAACTGGGTCACAAATTCTCAGACATCATTCTAGACTTATTGGGTCAGTAGTCTATTGGTGTAGTCGAGAAATCATGGATGACTCTGACGCACATTCCAGTATAAGTACCACTACTAAGGATGTCAAACATGTCTTTCCACTAGTGCACACTATCTTTAATGCCACTATCCCTTTTCTTACTGAATCTTGGATGTGAACAGGAGTCATCATACTATAGAGAAAGACTGGAATTATCTCTTAATTTTTAATCTTAATTTATCTACATTTTAAAAGTAAATTCAAATTTATTTTTGGCCCTTTACTATCATTATCAAGTTTTTAAGGCAAATACTCATAACTGAATCAACATCAAGTGTTCCTTGGATGCCAAAGTTGAGAAACCATGACCTACACCAGTGTCAGCCAACTATACCCCTGGCACTGTTTCAACACTAAGAATATATAACTGAACTAATGAAACAAGTCTGTGTACATTTGAGTGGCAGGAAGGTGACTGATAGTAACAAGATATGCAAAGTTCTTGGGGAGGAAAGAACCTTGACTTTCTCTAAAAACATGAAGACCTGAGTAATTGGAGAAGTTAGTGTTGCAAAAAGATGAGACCCTGGTTAAATGTTTGCAAGACTTCTGATCAATAAGAACCTGTGTTCTTTCATTTCTACAGTGTCTCATAGAAGGAGGTAATATTGATTAAACGTTGCTTGCTATTCTTTTGTGTGGTAATGATTTATGTTGGTTGAAGTACAATCATCAATGATTTCTATATCAATAGCAAGAAAAATAAGAACTTGTGATTAAAATAAAAAAGAATAAAATGTAGGTCCCTTTTAGATATAAAACTGAAATGTTGTGCCCTATTTATATACAGTCTATCAGGCTGTTTAAAGTGCTAGAGTGAAGCCAGATCTTAAAATCCTCCAAATCTTGTGACACAAAGAGGTATAAAACAAAGCAAAACACTCATAGACCACCAATGATCCAGCAATGGAAAGAACTGATGACTTGAACATGAATAAAAAATAAGTTTTATGAATATATACAAATTGCTTTTATTTTTTTATGAAGGAAAAAAATACTAGATATAGGTAGATGGGGGGGGTCTCTTGAGAAGATGTGTTAATGAAACACTGAAAATTCTCATTAAGAATCAACAACGTGGCTGCACACTTTGGCAGCACATATACTAAAATTGGAAAAATACCCAAAAGATTAGCATGGTTTCTTGCAAAGGTGACACACACATTTATGAAGCTTTCTATATTTTTTAGAATAAAGAATGGACTATAAAAATGGTCTCCAAGCATGTAAAAATACACTCAGCATCCCTAATTATTATGAGAATGCAAACCTGGAACCTCAGTGAGACATAATCTCATAACTATGTGAATAGGTATAAAACAAACAAAAATAATCAAAAAGCAAACAATAATAAATCAGAAAATTACAAGTGTTGACAAGGATGTGGAGAAATCAGAACACTTATGTGATATTGTGGGAATAAAAAAAAAAGATGCAGCAATTTTGGAAAATGCTATTGTGACTTCTCAAAAAGTTTAAAACATAAACTACATGATCCAACAATTTCACTTGTAGGTTTATACAAAAAGAACTAAAAATAAGATCTTGAAGGGATATCTGCAGATGTATGTTCACAGCTTTATTCAAACTAAAAACTGATAGCAACCCAAGTGTTCATTACTGATGAATGGATATAGAAAATGGGGCATATATACAGTAGAATATGTTTCAGCTTTAAAGAGAAAAGAAATTCTGAGACATGGTACAGCATTGATGAATCTTGGGGACATTATGCCTAGTGAAATAACCCAGTCACAGTAAGACAAATGCTTTATAATTCCAGTTAAAGAGACATCAAAGTGTAGGAAAACATGTAAACAGGAAGTACAATGATGGTTGCTAGAAGCTAGCAGATAGAGAAATGAGAAATTGCTTTTTCAATGAGCATAGAGTTTCAGTTTTTCAAATGAAGACATTCGGGACATTAATTGTGCAGTAACAGGAATATATTTACCACTTCTGAATAGTATATGTATTACTGATTATACTAGTAAATTTTTATGGTTTTATAATATATTTTTTATTTTTTCAGTTTTTGTTTGTTGGAAAGTAACAGAAAGAGAAGCAGAGAGAGAAAGTGAGAATTCATCCCCTGGGGGATGGCCATGTTGTAATCCCCTCTCCTCTTGAGAATGGGCATGCATGCACAATCACCAGGCGTATTTTCCAAGCCACTAGGTCTGAGATTAGAACTGCCTACTCGAATATGTGGGATCCAGCCACCTTTATCACTACATCATCTAATGGGCCTTGTAAATTTTGGTTTCCATTTTTACCACAATAAAAACTATAAAAGGATTAAAAACACCTAGAGAGGAAGGATGCATGGTGTCAACAGATCACAGAAGTACCTGGGACATTGCAGATCACGTAGAAAAGTGATATATTTTTGACTTGTTAAAATCACATTTAAATGTCAAGCAGATTTAAAGGATTAATTGCTCCTCAGGTGTGGTAAAAAGATGAAGAACATGGAAAATCTTGTCCTATGCAACTTGGATTGAAAGGCTAATTAAAAATTGCTTTTCCTGACTTTTAAGAAAGGGCAAATGCTAAATATTCTTACACAGATTGTCTTCCCCTTTTCAAGTTTGTTGAGAGATGGCAGCTTGAAATCAGTAAAAGGTAAAAACACAGCAATGTATAATTTGACTGATTTATGGTTTAAAGGCAAGTTCATTTATGTTATTTGATGTATCATTACCAGTCCCCACTTTAAAGATAAACAAATTGAGAACCAAGAGATTGAAGAAATGTAAATGACAGGAATTACTAGCTGAGAAACTGAATAACTACCTATTCCTGACTGGGAGTAAAATTTGAGGACTCGATATTAAATTACTGTTTATGAACTACATGGCTGACTACAGTTCAAGTCCCGAACCCAGTGGCTTGTTTTCTCATTTTCTCTCTCTCTCTCTCCCTCCCCTCCTCCTCTCTCCCCTCTCTCCCTCCCTCCCTCCCTGAAGAAATAAAAAAAATATATAAATAAATAAAGTTAAATCAATTTTTAAAACTATGTTTTAAAACACTGTTTATGCTCTCTAATTTCCATTAGAATCAATCCCCTGTAAGCAACTATACATTATTTAGAGATATGGAGAATAAAAGATGCCACTTCATATGGGAAATAACTATCAACTATTGAAATCATATCCTTTGCACATGGCTCACTCAGGGTTCATTCTTTATCTGCTTGCATCAGCATTGGTTATGTTGAAGATTTCACAAATGGCTGTGCTTTGGATTTAAGGGACCTGGATTCATTAGCCCGGCTTTGCCACTCACCAAGTACATTAGCATGGGCAAGAAACAATCCCTACAATTTAGTTCGGAAAAAGCCTTCATGTACATCAAGAGGTTGTTGCAACAGTTAAATGAATTAATATGCAAGGGGGCAGTTGCATGGAAAGTGGAATTTATGTTTGCGTTTAACTAGGTTCCATTTTTTGGAAATCCATGCACAGTCATTTGTTTTGTTTTATATTAATTTGTTATGGGGCATTTGCACTTGCCAGAGAAAGAGAGAGGCAGAGGCAGAAAGTGAGAAAGTAATCTTCAGAGAGGATGACCATGCTCCAAACCCCTCTCCTCCATTCTCCTCTTAGGATTTTGAGCATGCATGTAAATGCCTGGTGGTTTTTGTTTTTTTATTTTGAGAGGTTTTTGCTATAGGGCGTGTGCGTTCGCCAGACAGACAGAGACAGAGAGACAGAAAGCGAGAAATCACCCCCCAGGGGAGGGGATGGCCATGCCGCAATCCTTTCTCCTCCATTCTCCTCGTAGAATCTTGGGCATGCACGCACAAGCACCTGACATGAGTTTTAAGCCACCAGGTCTGGGACGTGAACTGCGGTCGACTACATGGGAGTCCAGTGACATAGCCATTACGCTAACTGCTGGTCCTGTGCCTAATGTGTTTTTCTAACCACAGTCTGGGACTCAAACTGCACTGTCAGCCAAGTGGTATCTAACCACCTTAACCAATATGACATGGGATGGCCCTAAAGCATTTTATAATATTCATTTTTCATGACGTATTTGAACTTTTTGTATGTGTAATCAAGACTCTAAGCAATAAAACATACAAATTCAGGCTAAATGTCTCACACTAGGACCCCATAAATCTGGGAACATGATACTTAATCAAGAGTCAGAGAACATAAAGAACACTGTTCTTAAAAAGCCAAAAACTATGATCTTTTGATGAATCATCTTTTGAAAGAAAATATCTAGATCTTAAAGTGTGAGAATATTTCTTTAGTAAATTAATGTTGTGACTAGTAAGGAAGTGTTAAAATTTTTCTGCCCTATAATATTCAGAGTCCTAGGTGGAAAATTCCTGTTAAGAAAATATTTCTTGTCTTTTATGCCTAAGAAATTATAAATTAAAACTATATAATATCAGAGTTGGTTCTACGCTTTATCTATAATAATTAAATAATGAAAATCCCAGAGACCAGCAGTTGGCATAATGGCTATGTCACTGGACTCCCATGTAGTTGACCACAGTTCAAGACCCGGACCCAGTGGTTTAAACTCATGCCAGGCACCTGTCAGTGCGTGCCCAAGACCCCAAGAGGAGAATGGAGGAGAAGGGACTGTGGTGTGGCCATCCCCCCTGAGGGATGATTTCTCACTTTCTGTCTCTCTGTCTCGCTCTGTTTTCTGGCGAGCACATGCACTCTATAGCAAAAACCTCTAAAAAAAATAGTAAGCAATGAAAACCTTGATGTCAAGAGATTTGTTACTGTTTAATGTTAAAAGATCAGGGCCCAACCTGAATTCTAATAATTTGTGTGGGTGATTTCGATCAAGCACTTAAATGTTTATAGCCTCATTTCCCAATCTGTTAAAGTGTGGAATCATTAATTTTTTAGTTTGGGTTCTGCATAAACAGTGCCTGAGACAGAAATCTGAGTGCAGTGTATTTGAAGAGGTAATCACAGTAGAGGGAGGAAGGTAATAAAACCATGAAGGAAGAAAAGACAATAGAACATCCATTCCTGAGCTGGTTTTTAAGGTGAACAACTAACGCTCAGCGTGCCTGGGTGTTGTCCAAGGAACTATGCAGAATTGATCTCAAAATGATTCTTTCAGAGAAAGGAGAGTTGAGGTATTTAGTAATTCCTGGTTTCTTCTTGTTAAGGATTGCTCCCTAGCTGCATCTGAGTACGAATTGGGTGACTTTCCAAGGCTTCCAAGATGCTCTGAAGGTAGGAAAACCAGAGAGACACCATAGCATGTATTTGCTGGTGCGTGCTAAAAACAGATATGCTCACTGCATGTAGTGTAGGGACAAAAATGTTCTCCTGCTTCATTGGTTGCCACAACATTTAGTAAATTAATAAATGGATGTATTCAGAATAACGGTGGTGGGCACATTATATAAACAAGTGGCAACTCACAGATGTTTTAGAGCGCTACTAGTTGGTAGAGATTGTGCTCTGGATCCCTGTTGCTTACTTTTTTTTCCTTTCTTTCTTTCTTTTTTTTTTATTCTATGGCTAAGTATGCCTTCCCAAGCTTTACGTATATATGAGTAGACTTCAAAAAGTTTTTGGAAAATGGAATTATAGTATGAGTTTTTCCTAATGCAAAAAGATTTGTAATACAAGCAAGGTTTTTCATAATGTGTCTTCTCCATGAGTTTTTTAAAGACCCCGTCATAGGGCTGGCAAGTGGCATGGTGGTTAAGGGCATTGACTCCCACATGGCCAACTGTGGTTTCAATCCCGGACCTGGTGGCTTGCTTTCTCACTTTCCCTCTCTTTCGCTCTCTCTTGCTCTCACTCTGTCCTTCTCTGGTCAAATTAAAATAAATAAATAAAGTTAAATAAAATAATTATTTTTAAAAAAGAACCCTTATATACTTATATGTGAATATGATCACTCTTCTCTTTCCATTAGTATTTTATAAAATTCTTGACTATGCTGTTTCATTTACATCACTACCTGTTTGCACAAGATCAGGTGCTTCATTCATTTCACTTAATTGTATGAACCTAGAATGATCCTGTGCATAGGAAAATTTTAATACATATCACATTTTTAAACGTGTTTTTTTTTTTTTTGGAGAGGTTTTTTTTTTTTTTTTGCTATAGGGTGCGTGCGCTCTCCAGACAGACAGAGAGAGACATAGAGACAGAAAGCGAGAAATCACCCCCCGGGGGGATGGTCACGCTGCAATCCCTTCTCCTCCATTCTCCTCTCAGGATCTTGGGCACGCATGCACACGCGCCCAGCATGAGTTTTAAGCCACCGGGTCCGGGACACGAACCATGGTCGACTACGTGGGAGTCCAGCGACATAGCCATTACGCTAACTGCTGCTTCCCTAAAGGTGATTTTAAAGTAAATGTCTTCCAGTTGCCTTTACCATTGAGTTTTACCGATGTTTAAAACACATAGACTCATTACTTCAATGAAAATTCAAATTCATAGCTCCTATTAGCATTGCAGAGAAATTCTGGCCTAGTTTTCCTGGATACTAATGAAAGTTCAGATCTTTTAATGAGATTAATAAGGAGGAATTCTGCTATTCACACACATACTACCCTTCTCTTAGCCCAGGGCTGGAGAAAAGATAGTCACCACTAAAAACTAGGAAGATAACTTCAAAGATACCTAACTGTCAGGCAAGTTGTTAACTACTACATAAACAACAAATGTATAATTATTTTTGGTGTATTTTTTTTTCAACACAAAATTGAACTTACTGAACACTACTTTTGCTTAGTCTCCTTCTATCTTGTTGATTAGCTTCATTTAATTCACTTTCCTGTGTTCTCACATCTCCCCTCCCCTTTATCCATGATAGTGTGTGCATGTGACAGTGAGTAACAGAAAGAGGAGCACCCTCCACAAGATCTGATCACTTCACAATCCCTTTCCTCTACTTCTCCAACTAGTCAGATCCTGGCCACTCACCAGCATGCCAGCATGGTTCAAGCTGGCTGAGCTGGGATTGGAATCACAGTTACCAGATGGGTTCTAGCTTCTCTTGAGTAGTACATTACTGTTACACAATGGAGCGGGTCTGGTTTTCAAAATATTTGGACAACACTAGGGCTCGATCTTTGGAAGTACTCTCTTCTCCACCAATCTACATTCACATTCCAGTCCCATTTTCTCTCATGAACTTCAGCCACATATAACTGAATAAACTTATCAGTATCTGTGGAAATGGTGGATGCTAAAAAAGAAAGAAAAAGAGAAATAAAGTGAGAGAAAGAGAGAGAAAGAAAGAAAGAGAAAAAAGAAAGAAAGAAAGAAAGAAAAGAGAAGAGAAGAGAAGAGAAGAGAAGAGAAGAGAAGAGAAGAGAAGAGAAAAGAAAAGAAAAGAAAAGAAAAGAAAA